>NW_026099725.1:0-1304 GCF_025091365.1 Daktulosphaira vitifoliae | reverse complement strand
TATCACATCAAAGTTTTAATATTATTAAAAAATAGTATTTACATATAAAAAAACCCAGCACAGTGGGGACGTTGCATAGCTGGACCCAGTATAGATTTAATCTGACAGTGATTAAAATTTATACCCAGATTAGTAATTCTTATAATTATATATAATATAATTTTTAAAATAAATTTTTTTTTAATTATTATTGATTTTGATTTTTAATATGTTAAAAAAACCAACTTTTTTAACTTAACTTTTGAAAATATTCCTGAAATACTGCGTCCTTTAAACATATGTTAAATTAAAGCTTATTTTATGTACTATAAAATTAAAAAAAAAATTTGTCACGACACTTCTCTTCTATGTGAAAATGGCTGTCAAAATTAAAAAAAAAATGTAATGTTTGCGATAAAAATCACCTTTTATCGGGATGTTTTTTGCACTTAATACTGCCTTAACTTGTTCACATATTAACAAATCAAAATAATATTTTTTTATATTGAAACCTTAGATATTTCCCTTTCATTTGATATCATTTATTTTTTAAATCTAACACTTATTTTACTCACAGGGGGGATTTAAAATAGCAACTTTTTTAACTTAACTTTTGAAAATATTCCGGAAATACTGCGTCCTTTAAACATATATCAAATTAAAGCTTAGTTTATGTAGTATAAAATTTAAAAAAATGACTCAAATGTTACCGATTCGGCAACTGTTTGTTGCTTTCGTCGCATGATAAAACTGGCTATTTAACCTACTAAAGTCAAAAATTTTATACAAACATTTAAACTCCATGGAGTATTTGTAATATTGACATCAAATTTAAATGTATTAANTCTATTTGAGTATTTTGAGTTATTATTTAAAAGTATTAATACAAATATTTAAAATGAAAACGATAATAGTGATGTATCAATAATATTTTGTATTAAACAAAAACAAATTTGATAAGTTAGTTTTAAGAGTAAAAAATCATAAGTAAAATATATGTATTGTTTTTGGAGCCAATGGAATAAAAAACATTTGTTGTCAGGCCAAATCAGAGTCTTTTTAAATCACAATAAGACTGCGAGAATTATTAAAATATATATTAATAAAAATTACTCCCTCCGTGATGAGTGATATTCTTATATTTTATGAACTTTATTCTTTGTCAATTAAATTATAAAATATTCATGAAAGTCAGTGTAATTCCCTTATAAGATATATTATAATATCTACTATATTATACTACTTATAATATTATAACTTCCATTAAAAGAATTTTTATAAGCTTCATTTATGTTTAAAAATAAAATTGTTTTATTACACTTCGT
>NW_026099724.1:26601-26950 GCF_025091365.1 Daktulosphaira vitifoliae | reverse complement strand
TCAAAGAAAAAGTTAAGGGAAGGAAAATTAACTAATAATTAAAATAGGAAATTATCATAAGATACAAAAGAATTAAATTTAAGAATTAGCTAAGAAGAAAATTTGAACAAAAGGATCAGCCAAATAACAAATTTGACTATTCAAGTATATTAATTAAAGTTAAATTATTACAAGATTTACTAAATAAATTATTAAACAAGAGATTCAGTTACAAAATAATGGATAGTATTGACCAAACAATAGTCAAACTAATAAAAGATTAATTCAAAAGAAAAGGATTAATTAAATGAACTAATATTTACATTAAATTTAACTATATAAAAAGTAAATGTACAGGTAAAAGGTAATA
>NW_026099724.1:20929-24055 GCF_025091365.1 Daktulosphaira vitifoliae | reverse complement strand
CGGACAACTTGTCGCCTCGGCAGTATAGGTGGAAAAAAAAAATGTTGTAGCGGCAGTTGTGTAGTGGCCGGTGATCGTGACGCTGGGTGGTGGTGGTGCCAACTTTGAACACGTTCATTGAGGGGACATTACAATATTGGTATAGGTGCACAGTGTACGGTCAGCTGATGATGACAGATATCGGACCGGTTGACAAGTGGAGGTTATCATATACAAAATTATGAAAATACTTTACACCTACTGCACATACATCTAATTGATAAGATTAATATAAAAAAAAACTTGTATAAATTCTGCAACATTACAATATATATACATGTAAAGCGTATGTACGTAAATGTATCATGCACTAGGTATAGTCTTGTTTTGAAGGCGGAGGGAACGTTATACCTAAGGTATAAACGGCGGCAGTGGCGGTAGGAATATATAAATATATATACGTAAGGCGCATTACACGCGGGCGATATTGGTCAGTCAAAATAAAAATTTGTTTATATATATATATAATATTGATGACAAGCACGCGTGTACGGGTACGATAACCAAAAATAAATTTATAGAAGAATAGTGGTGCCGTCGCGTGTTGAGCGTGACGTGGGGTGGGGTGAATGCGTTACGACAGTCTAGTCTTACAACGGAATACGCGGAAATAATAACACGTGCCCGTGGAAAGTTACATTTTACAAACATACAGGTGAAACTAATATAAGCGTGTTAAAAATAGATGATTACTGATTGGTTGAATAGTAGTACTCATCTCCGAACAATATTATAATTCTAAAATTAGAATCATGTGAATCATTTTTAAGAATCATACTGTGAGCAAAATGATAGTTTTGCAATTATTTTGTCTAGACAACATAATAAGTAGGGTGTCGTTATGCTTTATAAAAGTGTATGATGCAGGTTAATGTATTACAAGTTTTATCTTAGTAGCTCTCACTAGGGGAGCACGTNAGTTTTATCTTAGTAGCTCTCACAAGGGGAGCACATTGACCGATGGTTCTAAGAATTTTATCGACGGCGTTTCTACTAGTTCAGTTTAAGAGGCTTAAACGCTAAACTTTTAAACGCACGCGTAGCGTTTTTAAAAACGCAGCGATTAATCGCTTTATATAAAATATCCGTATTTAAATTGAACCATGACAAAAAACATGCGTTCGGACGGGCCCGATCGCTAAAATTAAACAATACAAATCGCATGTTATCATTCACACGGGGCGATTAAACGTCGCGATTTTCAGGCACGTGGGGCTCATTCATTTTAATTTCACGAAAAAATGTCGAAAATTACAGATTTTTAAATTTGTAAATTTTTTAGAGATTTTCCCATTTACGGGGAACGAGGAAAATGTTTTCAATTTTTGAGGATAATGTCTTTGACTAGATACAAATTGTGATCTTTTGACGTATCGTTAAAAGAAATCGGTTTGGTGATAGCTAACAAAAAATGGTAACAGCCNTGGTGATAGCTGACAAAAAATGGTAACAGCCTCAAAAAAAAATAAAAATATTTTTTATATCCTTATGAATACTTATTGTTTTTGTAACCCTAGTTTTTTTTAATTATACTCACAATACACAATATCTTTATAACAAAGCTGTTTAAGCAAATATTAACGTAGTTTTATCATATTATTTTGATTTTAACATGGGCGATCATAGAGATAATTTGTAGGAGAGTGTGGATTGAATTTTGCCAACTGTTAGTGATAAATTTGCCGAATAAATTATTTCAATGAGTCAAAGTCCACATTATAAACGATATTTAATACTTTTTTAAATACTTTTAAACTACTTATGTTACAATAGATCATATTCTCTAAGATATAATTAATGATATAAAATATTATGAGTAGGGTAATATAGAGAGAGCTGGTCCCCCCGCCCGCCTCACCCACTCACCATCATACCAGTGGTGTTGGAGGAAGTGTACGAGGGGGGGATTAAATCTAATGTAAACTAACCTAATGCAATGGTGGGGGGAAATCTTATGTAAACTAACCTAATGCGGGGGGTGAGGATGAAACCCAACGTTTTCTAAGAATTTTATCTTCGACCAGCAGACGCTTAGATAAGCATATTTCTAACATCGAATGTACAAATAATTTCTAAGAATTTTGCCATCGACTACCTGACGCTTAGGTAAGCATATTCTGACAGCAAAGGTATATTTATAGTATAACGCTCATAAGCGTATGTAATTTTATGGAAAAAATTTCGATGCTCTCATTGTATTATTAAATGTAGAGCTATAATTTCTCAGAATTTTACCATCGACTACTAGACGCTTAGGTAAGCATATTTTTTAATATTGAAGATGTCGTCATATAGTAATGATCATTATCGTATGAATTTTATGAGAACAATGGTAGCGTTTGTCGTTATGGCATTATAATTTCTAAGAATTTTACCATCGACTACCAGACGCTTAGGTAAGCATATTTCCGACATCAAAGGTATCATAATATTATATCGCTCATAAGCGTCTGTAATTTTATGGGAAATAATTGTGGCGCTGTCTGTGTATTATTAAATGTATAGCTATAATTTCTCAGAATTTTATCATCAGCTACCAGACGCTTAGGTAAGCATATTTCCAACATCAAAGGTATCATTATATTATATGGCTCATAATCGTCTGTAATTTGATATGAGAACAATTGCGGCGCTGTCTGTGTATTATTAAATGTATAGCTATAATTTTCTTAGAATTTTAGTATCGGCTACCAGACGTTTAGGTAAGCATATTTCCAACATCAAAGGTATCACCGTACAGTAACGATCACTTTCGTATGCATTTTATGATAAAAATGACACCACTGGATGTATTTCACGCCTACGTAGCATTTTATTCTTTACTATATAACCGGTGAAACACTACTTGTCCTGTCACATTTGTTTTCAATTATCATTGACGAGCAGTTGTCATTTTGAAAACCAGAANTCATTGACGAGCAGTTGTCATTTTGAAAACCAGAAATTTATTATTTAATAATTTACACGTATAAATAAAACCATGAACCAGCAAGATCAATCGTCTTCTACACAAGGTATGTAAAATTTTCCAATTATAAACTTATTTTATTTTAATAAATTTATTTTTAAAATATTTTTAATTTTTAA
>NW_026099724.1:3706-17622 GCF_025091365.1 Daktulosphaira vitifoliae | reverse complement strand
GATTCGTTTTTATTCTTTCCGTCTTGTTCTTTCTTCAAAATCCAGCAATCACGTTTCCAATGACCTGGTTTCTTACAAAAATTGGAAATTCCTGGTTTTCTATCATTATTTTGTTGATTTCCAAATTTTGAATATTTTTGTTTTTGCGTTCTAAACAATTTTTTCGCCGCAAATGCACTATTTTCACCATTATTTTTCTGGATTTCATGGCCATTACTTTGTCTTGTTTCCTCTACCATAAGTCGGGATGTCAAGTTTAACAATGTTTTGTTCTCAGATGATATAGAATCCCATGCACTATAAAAATATTTATAATTTTCTGGCAAGGTCATAAGAATTAAAAGGTTATAAGCATTGAATCGGATATTGGTTCACCTAACTGTTTTAATTGTTTACTCAAGTTTTCTAATTTTGATATATGTTGTGCCATATTATCATTTTTATCCATAACATAACTATAAAATTTTTGCTGAATCAATGTAATTGATGTATCAGACTTTTGTTCATATACACTCAGTAATTTATTCCACATACCTTTTGCTGTGTCACAGTTCATTATATAATCTAATGACTGCTCATCTACTGACATAACTATAAAACGTTGAGCCTTAGCATCTGTCATTAACCATTTTTGCTGCACTTGTTCTAAACGCAATTGTGCCTCTGTGTCTGTTTCTGTATCATGTTTTATAATTTGAATTGGATATTCATAACTTCCATCTATTACAGAGAACAACACATCATATGATTTTAATATTACCGTCATTTGAAATTTCCATTTTGCCCAATTTTCACTGCCGTTTAGTTTGTTAATTTTTATAGATTCTTTTTCCATGATAACGAATTTCCTGTACACTGTCTGCACACAATAAAAAATTACAATAATATTTAATACGATCGACGCACTTACTACGCGAACGCACTTCTAAATTTCACGATTAATTATATTACAAATAAAAAAATCTAAATATTAAGTACTGGGTACTGGGCCCATAACCTGTTGAATGGAATAGGTTATGTAATTAAAAGATTTAGAAATTATTCGTAATATAATAGTATTTAATATAAAATGTCAAAACATATAATATAAGAGATGTACAACGGCAACGGGTCACTTTACTCGATAGACGGTGAAACTACGACTAAACTGTAAACATGTATACAATAGGCTGCATTGAGTAAAACAACATAATCGTAAAAGGAATGTGTCCCTTTGACCTTGTACTATACTAACATAAGTAANAAACAAAAAAATCGTTGAGATTAGTTCAACGTTCATTAGAATAAATAAAATATTATTTACTACTTTATTTGAAAAAACTATCACAACTAGAATTTTAAAGTCATATATATACCATATTGAGTTAAAATAAATAATATTAATAATTATTATATTATAATAACTATCATAATCAAGTTATTAAATATGAAAAAGTAATAATATCTTTTAACTTATACACATTATACTATAATGATAATTATAATTATTATAATTGCAGAAATTTAGTATAATATTTATAAAAATTATAAAATTTTCACTAGATGGTTTCTCCAACCATATTTAACCATATTTATTGTACGAATGTTATGTACAGATTATATATTTTCTAAAAAAAAATTGTTAATTCTATACAAAAAATATTCATCAAGTATAAAAAAATTGGTTTACTTTAAATTCATAAAGAGGTTAATATCTTTATAATTTTATTTCGAACCCCAATATGTAAATGATTATTATAATACAACTATTATTGTGAATGTTTAAGGCGACAATATTATATTCATTCAGATACCAAAAATAAATGAGAATATACCTGTTCGGGTGAACACTCAAGTTGGTCATACTGATAGTGTACTATCTGGTGATAACACTTCCCCATCGGACGCTTGGCCGTTATAGTTTCTAATTCACTCTCTCGAGAACCGTCGCTTGTTTTGTTGTCTTTGTTATTGTAAAAACCGCGTTATTATATCGCTCTCGTTGTAAACTATTTTTTATCCGCCTAACCTAAACATTATATTTTTCTTTTGTTACAACAAAAATCGTCCGTTTGGTGTCAATTCGTTTTGTTAGCCTGTTTGAATCGGCAGCGTAATACGAAACCAAATTTGTGTAATATTAATTGGTAATAATTTTAATCGTTTATTTAATATTTGTTGTTTATATACCTTGTGGTTCGCACATTAGCTCACATTACCCATAGGGTACATTGTCATTTGTATGAAACTATCTTTAAATCTATTAACTCTATTCTGGATTGTAACAATACAATTCTTCTATTAAAACCCAATCAGCAAACTGTTAAAGTGCGAGCCCCTTGGTACAGTTGTTCAGTATTATTTAATTTAGAATTTAGATAAGTTAAAATTGTAGTTAAGTTTCTAGTAATTTATGCTATGATTATCTTTTATGTTATTTATGGTAGTACAAAGCAATTCAAATCCATTAGTCCACATAAGTTAAAGTAAATTAATAGTTGAGTGGCTCAGTTAATAGTTTATTTGATTAATTGTTTATTGTAATGAAATTAGTCTTTTCTTATATTATTATTACAATTTGATTTAATCGACCACTGGTCTTTGCACTATTAAAATTAACTTTGTCCTTTGGCTATTGAACTCTAATGTTTGACCATTTGATTATAAACTTATAATTGATACCAATTGTTTTGTTTTCATATATTTGATTCAACCACTTCTCTTGACCACTTTTATTACTTATCCCTCTCTTAATTTGTTAACGTTCATAGCAATTATACTTGTGTTTTGTTCAATACCTGCTAGTTTCTTACTTTACTTTGTTAATAGAATTGTACAAAATAATTGAATTTAAGTCTGTATTAAATCATACTCTTGTACTTTGCTCATTGCAATAAACTTACTTATTTCATTGAATCATGTCGCACTGAATATTCATATTTTCATTTCACTCTTGAGCACATATACAGTCCACTATCTCAAATCATATATTATAAAGACCTAACTGAGCACATATTACAGGTAAGATAGTTATAGCATTGGAATTAATTGGCTTACACATGGGACAAATTGTATTTACTTTTACTCGTATAATACTTGATGTTATAATTTTTATTTAGTTTAATTGTTCCAATTCCTCCCTATCCCTCCACTCCACGCACATTCCTATACAAATAAATCAGATCGTCACACTAGAAAATTAACTGACTAACCGGCTTTTCTCTTGTCGCCTTCGTAAGAATAGGAGTTCGTTCACTGGTCAGTCCTGTTCCTAACAATACCTATTAGAGAAGTTTCAAAACTAATTCATTATACATGTCATTTGTATTTTCAGATGCCGAAAAATTTGTTGACACTCATTGTAACCACACCTATTAAGAGCTATCAAACAATAGTTAAGCTTTTAGTAGACAGTCCGAAGTCTGGTATTCTAATTTTAATTCAAGAACTATGTTCAAAAATTATTTAGAAACAACAAGTGGGACGGCATTGAGTGTTATACAAAGTCATCATATATTCTACCCAAACACATGAATTATTTTAATTAAAGAAATAATGTCCTATATTGTTAATGTGTTCAAGACAAGAATCTTAATACAACAAAGTTTACAATCTATATAAATGCATAATAAAATAAAAAAATAAATATTCTTCTTTCTTCTTTATTGTCTTTGTATTCTACATCTTTCTATTATTATATCGAAGTGCCCAAAGACGTCCATGTGAATGAATTGTGCACATGAATGTTCCAGCAATTTTTCGCTGTGTAATAATAACCTACAACGCGGCATCAGTTTTCTGCAAATTCAAAAATGATCCGAAGGGTGTCCAGTAATTTTCTATACACTAAAATAAAGCTTATGTAATTCTACATCTTTTTATTATAATATCTAAGTGCCCAAAGACGTCCATGTGAATGAATTGTGCACATGAATGTTCCAGCAATTTTTCGCTGTGTAATAATAACCTACAACGCGGCATCAGTTTTCTGCAAATTCAAAAATGATCCAAAGGGTGTCCAGTAATTTTTTATACACTAAAATAAAGCTTATGTAATTCTACATCTTTTTATTATAATATCTAAGTGCCCAAAGACGTCCATGTGAATGAATTGTGCACATAAATGTTCCAGCAATTTTTCGCTGTGTAATAATAACTTACAACGCGGCATGTAAATATTAAAAATTTGTTGATATTTTATGTGATTGTTGTTTATTAATTTTGTGTATCATATATTTTTTACTTTTTATATATTATTGCTATATAATTTTAATGTATATTGTTATTATATTTAAATTGTGTATTTTGTTATCCATTTTAGATTGTGTTTCTTTGTTTAGTGTTGTATGTCTTTTTTTGATGTGACCTCTAGTGGTGTTAATTTTAAACTGAAATATTTATATGAACAATGGTTTAGTTCTTTATGTAGTAATAAGAAATTGGGTTTTATAATTTCACTTTATATTCAGCGCTCCTAGTAGTGTAACGTTGTAACAAATATTTGGTAAATTAGTTGTTACCGTATTTTTAAATTGATAAGAAATTGCTAGCTAGAAATTGCTCACTTCACGCACGTTTAATTTTATCATATTAGTTATAGTGACTTTTTTATCAATTTTTTCATGTAAAATGACAATGTTAAATAGCATTTAAAACTGGTTATCTATTTTTATTAAATATTACATGATTGTCTATATAAAATTACAATTGTGTGTCACCGAGCAGTCAAGTCAACGTGTAACTTTTATTGCTGTGACTAGTGAATTGTGTGTTAATAAAATCGATTTCAACTATTGTTTTTGATTATAATTAGTTTAAATTTATTATTATGGAATGCTCAGTCGGTATAGCAGTGAACGAAAAGTGTCACAAATCTGTTTACGGTGTTAATAATCAAATATTATTTAATATTTTTGATTTTTCTAATGAAAACCAACAACTCCTTGCTTATAGAATAATCTGTTCTTTTAACTACAATTTGTGAATATCACAGTAAAAAATATATAGATTATTTTTATTTTGTGTTCGGTAGAAATTATTCTGATCCATTTAAAATACATAAAATAACTGTCCGCAAAGGTCTGATTGAAATAAAACAACAAACCGTTTTTGAATATTCAAATTTGGAATTAATACCTGGAAAGGCCTTATGTTAAACATGTTTAAAACGTTTGAAAAATATCACCTATTTTAGTAAAACTCGCCGACCAGTTATTATTGAAAAAAAAAGCTGAAGCTTTAAGTACTACAGTAAAAAATAAACTTTTCTCGGCTTATGAAATTCCTTCTTCTTCCAGTAACACACATTTCATTTCGTAATTATGTCGTCAAAGATTTTGAAAGTTTAATAAATAACTTAAAAATAAAATTTAATTATTTAACTAGCCAACACATAAGAATTTTAAATCTGTTGTATAAATCTTGGTCGGTTTCATAAATTCGTGAAGAGTTTGGTGCCACAGAATACTTTGTGAAAAAGGTAAAAAAATTAGTCGATGTTCATGGTGTTTTACCTGACATAGTTGTTCAAAAACATGGTCGAGCAATTGATTTGAATGTAGTAAAAAATGTTGATGACTTTTGTCATAATGACGATTATAGCAGGGTATGTCTCGATATGAAAGACACGTCATTAATGTAAAATATGCTGATGGTAAAAAAATTACTAAACAGAAAATATTGATTTTGTGTAACTTAACACGTTGAGTGCCGATGTCAACACGTAGTTGACATGAGTAAACAGGCGCCCGTGGCCGGTGTCAATACGTTGTTGACATACAGTAACCTGTGTTATATCATTGCATTATTCAGGCGGTTATTGCCATACATATTTGACATTTGTGTCGGCTATTCAGTACCGTATTAAATTTTACATCGCACAGTTGGTTTTATATTTGCGTAATTTTTTTTATATTTTATTTACAATTTATGTTTTAACAAAATAAGAATAATTAAGGGTAGTTATCCTTGTGTTTTATGAAAAATGACCAACGCTATGACTGATGAAGAATTATTGAGTATATTGGAAAATTCAGATGATGATTTCGGCTTGAGTTCTGGTACTGATTTAGGGGAAGGAGATTCTGGTGACGACGACGTCGATTCAGAAAATAATATTTCAGAAACACCTGTTCTTTTTACATCAGGCTACACATGGAGTAATAGGAAACCTACAGTGACACGTATTCCTTTTACAAAATTAAAAGGACTGAAAGTGTATCCGCAAGGAAGTAATCCTATTGATTATTTTAATCTATTATTTGATGACAAACTATTTGAGTTGTTAGTGAATGAAACAAATAGATACGCAGCTCATATTTTTTTATCTGGATCTGGAAGTTCTACATCTACTGAAAATTATTTGTGAGACGAAAGAGGTAGCTGTTCAACTCTTAATGGATTATAGTTCAAGTAAACGTGCTGGAGTATTGTTTTCTGATAATTTTCGTATCGTGCGAGATAAAACCCCTTTGGAACGTCAACTGCTGCGTGCATGTCATGAAGAACTTGATCACAGGACTTCTAACGGAGAAAAAGATTTGAAAATTGTGTATAAGAATGGTATACCGGTCGTTTCATCATCTGGGTTAAAAAACGGGATAACGGACCGACATACACATCATCGTCACTACTAGACAATTCATCATCCAAGTTTTTTGTCGACGGATTCTATCAAAATTGCCGTGGTCTCCGCACTAAACTTCATATTTTTAATTGTAATGTATCCTCCTTAAATTGTTTATTTGTGGTTTTAACTGAAACCTGGTTAACCGACTCAATATTGAGTAGTGAACTAGGTCTTATAAATTATAATGTATATAGATATGATAGATGTAGTTTATCAAGTGTAAGTTCTCGTGGTGGTGGTGTCCTTATTGGTATAAGAAAAGATATTAATTCTTGCCTTATAAAAATTTCTGAGTTAAATGTTGAACAATTGTTAGTTAAATTTTCTATTGGCGNTGTTGAACAATTGTTTGTTAAATTTTCTATTGGCGCTGATCTTTTTGTAATTGGTGGTGTCTATATTCCTCCTAATTCTCCCTCTAGTCTTTATGATATCCACACACAATCTGTTGCGTATATTATTCAACAATATCCAAATCATACTTATATATTTTGTGGTGACTACAACTTACCTGAAATAATTTGAAATAACGATGTTAATGGACTTATATACTCCTGTCCATCAACTCTTCGCTGTCCTTCTATTCCTGAAACATTTGCTATGAATGGTTTTTTTCAAAAAAATTCTGTAGTTAATGTTCATAATTCTATCCTAGATTTAGTATTTTGTAACAATAACTATCTTACAGTAGATAAAAGTCTTGACTCTTTAGTCTCACTTGATGCTTATCATCCTGCTTTATATTTATCCCTTAGTTCTAATGCACAATTAAATGACTGTGATAATTCTCATGAATATTTTGATTTTAAAAAATCTAATTTTATTAATATTTGTTCTTTTATTGGAGCCTTTAATTGGAAATCTACTTTAGAGCCTCTTGACGCTAACTCAGCCACTAATGTCTTTTATGATGCGTTGCATAAATGTGTTCTCGATTTTGTACCCAAACGTCGCTTTAGTGTTTCGACTTACCCAGTGTGGTTTACTAAAGAGTTGAAACTTATCCTCTTTCAAAAGAAACAGGCCCATGCGTTGTATAAAGCAGATACTAATTCTTCTAACTACAAGACTTTTTCTTTTTGGCGTGCTAAATTTAAATTTGAGTCAAAAAAATCTTATCGAAAGTATGTTGAAAATGCTGAAAAATCACTTAAAAATAATTCTAGAGACTTTTGTAAGTTTGTAAAAAATTATAGGACTTCTAACAGTATTCCAAAAGTTTTGTCCTTTAATGGTGTAACTTCTTCAAATGAACAAGAAGTAGCTGATCTCTTTTCCTCTTATTTTTCCTCTACCTACTCTATTGATAAAATAAATCTCGATAACAAACAACTAGGTATTTTACAGTATGACTTACCAAGTTCGGTAAGTCTAAGTATTTATGATGTTCACCAGGAGCTTTGTTACTTAAAGAGGAATTGGTCTGTTGGTCCGGATGGACTATGTGGTGAGTTGCTCTTCCAGTTGAGGTCATATATTGCTTTTCCTCTTTGGCTAATTTTCAGTAAATCCTTACATGAAGGCATTTATCCGTCTATTTTTAATTTAAGTTCTATAACACCAATTCCCAAAACCACTAACTCTGCTTCTGTGTCTGATTATAGACCTATTTCTGTTCAGTCTCGCATTTCAAAAATTTTTGAAATGCTCGTCCTTAATGTAATTCGTCCTTCATTAAAACATATAATTTTAGAGGAACAGCATGGCTTTAGTCCTGGGCGCTCAACTACCACTTGCAACTTGGTTTTTTGTAATTTTGTTTTAAATGCTTTTGAACAAGGCTCCCAGGTTGATGTGCTTTACACAGATTTCAAAAAGGCATTTGATTCTGTTAATCATGAAGTTCTTCTTAATATACTTAAATTAAATGGCTTTGGGGAACCTCTTTTAACATGGTTTAACTCCTATTTAAAAGAAAGATATCAATGGGTGAAATTGTTTGGGACACAATCTAAACTATTTTTAGCTTCCTCTGGGGTACCACAAGGTGGACACTTGTCTCCGTTGTTATTTTCATTATTTGTAAATAGTATAAAAAATGTATTATTAAACTGTAAATTTTTGTGCTTTGCTGACGACATGAAGTTGTTCTTGCAAGTAAGTTCTACTGATGACTGTATTATGCTACAGAATGACCTAGATAAATTTACATTATGGTGCTTAAACATAGGTTTAACCCTTAACTTTGAAAAATGTCGTGTTATGACATTCACTAGATCTCGGTCACCTATTATTTTTTCTTATAGTCTTTGCGGTGCTAATGTTGTAAGAATTAATGATTCTGTACTTGACCTTGGTTTTAAATTCAGTAAAACATTGGATCCTAAGTGTCACATAGAAATGGTATGCTGTAAAGCGTTGAAAAAGCTCGGCTTTATAATAAGATTAGCTGCTAACTTAAAACTAAATTCTTCGCTAAAAATATTATATTCTTCATTGGTTCGGCCAATTGTAGAATATGGTTCTATTGTTTGGAACCCTCATTCCTTATCTGATGCCACCCAAATTGAAAGGGTACAACGGAGATTTTTGCGGCATGCTGGATTTATATTGGGTATCCAACATGACCCTCATGATTATTCTCCAGTTGCAAACAACCTTAATTTATCGTCACTGACTGATCGTAGAGTTGCTGCAGGCATTAAATTTCTAAATGAATTGCTGAATGGAAATATTGATTCACCATATCTTCTAAATTTAATAAATTTTAAAGTTCCTCAGAGAAATTCTCGTTCCTATTTTCTTTTTTTTATCCCCATTTGTTCTACCAATTACTTACAAAATGAGCCCATTAGAAGAATTTTAAATAGTGCCAATATGGACCCACTTATGTTATCTTGTTAACCACCTTATTTTTGTATTTTTGTTATTTTTCTTATTTTTGTACCTCATAGCAGCTTGTATTTTTATATACCTATATTCGTATATTTCTGTTGAATCACTGTGAATCACTCCGTAATGTTATTTATGTTTCTGTTGAATTACTCACTTATTTTATGTATGTTTAAATTGTTATTAATCTAAATTGTAAAAAAGGGCTATGCCCGTTAAATTTATAAATAAATAAATAAATAAATATGCTTACCTAATATAGAAAATATTAACTTATTAATAAAAAAAAAGAATTTCGTATTTCTATAAATAATTGAAAACGGGCGCCCATAGCCGATGTCAACTATAGTTGACACGCACCAAATTTACCGATTTTACGTGCAGCTACGGGCGCTCGCGAGTCATATCGACGGCGGCATTGAACGTGTTAAAAGAATTATATATAAATTACAAAACGGAAAATCCTAATGACAAATGGTTTTTCTAAATTTGCTGAATTAAGACCCTATGGTGTATTTTAACTAGAGCAAGTAGTACACATTCTGTATGCGTGTGCGTGATTCATCAAAATATAAAACTTTTGATTGAAGGGGCTAAATTAAATTTAGACTTAGTCGATTTAATAAAAAGTATAGTCTGTGATATTAATAACGAAATATGTATGCTTAATAATTGTAATCGATGCCCTGGACCTGAAAATCTCAAACGTCAAATGCTTAATTTAGTACTACCACAATAACTGATCAAATAGTATATAGTCAGTGGATGCACACAGATCATACAACACTTGTCGTCAAAATTACTCAAAATAGAGCAGAATTTTTGGAAAAATTAGTTGATCAGTTACATATTGTTAAAAAACATCTTTTCATTTCAAAAGATCGGTCTACGTACTTACGTGAAAAAATAAGCTCTCTTGCTGTAAATGAGTGTATTGTGTGTTAGTCGACTTTGCTGAGAATTTCACGTTGAAACGTTTCTACGTTTGTTCTCTTTAAATATGAAAATACAACACAAATTGTTCGACTAATCGATTTGTTCTGATTTATTTTTATATAAAGATGAATATATACATATATTAATAAACTAACTACTATATCAGTCTTATTTTAGAAACTATTTAATTTGGGGTGAAGTAGAAGTATAACCCTTTGGATCACGGTTGGTAACGAGTAGTTACGAACACCGTTGCAAAAAGGTTAAAGGGATTTTTACAAAAAGTTGAAGATGAACTGTATTATATAAGTGGTGGAATCTAACCCTTTGGATCACGGTTGGTAAAACGTTTATTACGAGCACCGTTGCAAAGGATTAAAAAGGAATATTTAGGAAAAACTAGCAATCTTGATCACGGTTGATAACACGATGGTTATAATCACCGTTGAAGATTATGACTAGCCTTTAAAGAAAAGAAATATATAATTTTGATCACGGTTGGTAACACTTAGTTACGAACACCGTTGAAAATTATATATGTAATAAGGAAAAAATAAAGAAAACTTACTCGATGGAAAAAATGAAATGATGAATTATTATATGAAGACTAGTTGGCAATGAATACTGCAAACACTAGTAAAACGAAGAACTAAAAAAAAAACGATTAGAATTTTTAGAGAATAATTTTACAAGTAGTGACGGTGTACTTTATGCTAACCGTCACCACCGGAGTAGTGTAGAACACAATTGCCCACATATTATTTATTTTTAAAAACCCTCCAAAAACAAAAGAATATTCTAATTTCCTATTTTCGAGTTCTCGCTAAGACTGGTATATAAAATAATCATTACAATAAATATAATAAAAAATAATAAAAAAAAAAAATAATAAATAAATACTTTAATTTACATATTTGAATAAGGGTTGTCAAACAGCGCTGTCCAGCGGACTTTCTTGTAACTGTCAACCAATGATAAAGCCGTAGCGTAACGCTACAACGTTTGTGATTCAGGATGAAATTCAAAGCTACCATTGGGTAAATTCTCAAGCGACTTTACATCCTTATACAATTTAAAAAAAGACAACTGCTACATCGACAATATTATACTTCCCTTAGTACTAAACAAGAACAATAATTTTAAAAATAGTTGCTTACAATTGTATGTAATATTTTATTTTCGTGCAGAATAAATGCATAAAAAACCCAGCACAGTGGGGACGTTGCATAGTTGGGTCCAGTATAGATTTAATCTGACAGTGATGAAAATCACTATCATAAGAAACACTCAATACAAATCTGTAAATAGTGTTTAATTCTAAGAAATTGATGGATAATTACAAAAGTAACATCAATTTCTATTTCCTTAATTTTACCCAGATAAGTAATTCTTTTAATTATATATTATATAATTTTTTAAATTAATTGTTTTCAAATTGTTGATTTTGATTTTTAATATGTTATAATTAATCATTTTGAACGTACTTTTTATTGTCATTTAATGTGAAAGTTTTAATAATAAAAAAAAAATGAATTCATTACCATAACTTTTAGCTTAACTTACAAGTTTGAAATTGACATTATTCAATAGAAAAAAATGAAATTGTTAAGATAAATATGTAATCAGGAAATTTTATAATTACTATTAACAGTGAATTTATCAGAAAAGTTCGATTTTTTTACATTTTTATCGTAATAGATAACAAATAGAAATAATAGTAATCATTTCCTAGTAACTTTTGGTGTTTAAAAAGATTGTACAATTGAAATATGAACTGAATTAATTTTAATGATTTACTTTAATTAAAATTATCAATAAAAAAAAACACCAGTACAGGGGGTCGCGCACAGTGGTGACGTGAATAGTTGGATCAAGTATAATGATATCTGACAGAGATTAAAATCACTATCATAAAAAACGTTTCGATGCAAATCTTTAGATAGTGTTTAATTTTAAAAAAATTGGTGGATTATTCCAAAAGCTACATGAGTAGGGTGAAAAAGGGGATTTTGGTTCCCCCCCCGCTTCACCCACCCACCACACCACATGTGATGTAGGAGAAGAGGTGTGGAGGGGGGAATAAATCCAACGTAAACTAACATAATGCAATGGGAGAGGGAACGTTGAAACCCAACGTAAACTAACCTAAGGCAGGTGAGGAACCTCTCCTCTTCCACCAAGTCTTATGATAGGGGGGTAATGAAACACGACGTTAACTAACACAACTTGTCGCGCACCTAAATTATGCTCAGCCATATAGTATATACGTAATATCGTTTTTTTTGACGAAAAAAAAAAAAGTATTTTCCAGGTAAGCTATACGGTTACGGTGAAAAATATGAATTTTAAACGTCGAATCCGTTATTTTGATATGCGACATGCATATATTTAGATAAAGTCTGTACGTAAAATGTTAATTTTACCTAATTTGTAAAAAAAAAAAAAAAAAATTAGTTCGAAACATTGTGTGCCAGATGGCTGTATTGATGATTATACTATAGCACTCGAGATAAATACAGCAGATGGCTTAACGCGGCGTCGATGTCGCCGTCAATTACATTAATTGTTAATATACGATCTATAAGTTATATGTCGTACATATATATTTTGTCTGAATTATTACTGGTATCCCTCCCATTGTTATAAATTTTTTTATTGCATTCTTCATCCGTCAACGCATTAGAGACGGCAGACGGTCATAATTTTTACAAAGGCATCTGTTTTAAATCCTAATGACGTATATGTGTAAACATTTCACTTTAAGACTGAATGTTTTCACACCATTACAAATGACAAATTTATCAATTAATTGTCTTGGGTGACGTTTATAAAATTGTAACAAGTGCTGTATAACATGTAGAAACCTGAATATTTTTTCTCAGACCACTTGATATACTTTGGTCATTATGCTCGCGATATAAGATGTACTTGTGCGATTAATGACCGCGCACCACCATCACTGATGCAGCGGATAATACAGTAACAATCCGTATTTATAAAGACATCAATAATGATTATATTCACTCTTTGACTAAGCGTTATTAGCGGCTCGCTAACATATTGCTTAAAAATATTCAGTTAAACGTATACAAGTACTAGTATTTATTTATTTATTTTTTTTTTTAAATTTAAAATTGAATAACAATGGCTGATGTACATTTTACTGGTGCTGCACANTTTTTTTATTTAAATTTAAAATTGAATAACAATGGCTGATGTACATTTTACTGGTGCTGCACAAGGTAAGTTTTTTTGATTGTATATTTCGATATTTTCGACGCACAAATTGTATTTACACATTTTTTCACAGCCACCTCTTCCACGACTGTCCCAAACCACCATTCGGTTAAACGTAGGGCTAACAACAGTAGGGTAAAATCCAAAAGGTTGCGTATACAATTGCCGGACGCGAAAAATTTCATCGAGATTGATTCCGCATTGAAGCGAGGAGCCGTTTGGTTTTATCGGAAAAACGTGGAAAATTTCGCGAGCTATCGAGATTTTCTGCGCGCCGTTAAACCCGAGCTGGTTGCCAAACTCG
>NW_026099724.1:0-3257 GCF_025091365.1 Daktulosphaira vitifoliae | reverse complement strand
CGACGACGACGATAATAATTGCTGGAACATATATTCTAATGATTATAATATTATTATTATAATTGTAATACACTTATCGATTAATGTCATACATATTTTTGTCTGAATTATTACACGTATCCCTCTCAATGTTATAAATGATTACTGTATTTAACAACTTTAATTAATTATTTTTAATTAAGTAATAGTCTCGACTGGTCGGATTGCATTCTTGTTCCGTCAACGCATTAGAGACGGCAGACGGTCATAATTTTTACAAAGGCATCTGTTTTAAATCTNTTGGAGCAACACAAGTTGATATGCGGCAAGAACAAGCCTATTTTACCCGTTATGCCGGCGGAGGGCAGTAAGGTCGAATTTGAAGTGTGGGTAAAGACGCAACGGTTACCGTTCGTCATCTACGCCGATTTTGAGGCCTTGCTGAAGCAAACAGACGATCGTATGGGTGCATACACTAGAACTGTGCACACCCACCATCCCGTGAGCTATGGGTTCATGGTGAAAACATCGGACGATGTGCCCTCCGAGCTCCTCGAACGCTACGGTATACCGCAATCACCGGTGATATACCGTGGGTCCGAGGATCGCGAAGAGGTCGCCAAGGCATTTGTGATGGCTGTAACTGAAGTGACGCGCAACATTTCTAAATTGTTGCGCAAAACCAACGTTCCCATCCGAATGTCTATCGATGATGTGCGCAGGCACGGGGAGAAAGTGGTATGCGACTTGTGCCGCATGGCATTCAAGGATTCCAACCCCAAAGTCGCAGACCACTGCCATCTATCGGGCCGATTCAGACAGACGTTGTGCAATGCATGTAACCTGAAAGTAAAGACGGTCAATTTTGTGCCGTGCTTCTTGCACAATCTTTCGGGTTACGACGCGCATTTCATCGTCACTGAATTGGGGTACGACGACCAAAGGATTTCGGTTATACCGAATTCCGAGGAGAAGTATATTTCGGTCACGAAACACGTGACCAATAACTTCTCCATACGGTTTGTCGACACCTTCCGGTTCATGGCCTCCTCCCTGTCCACCTTGGCCGGTAACCTAATGACACCCGATTTCGTTAAATTCCGAGAGACGGCCAAGGTGTTCCGTCCGGAAGACATGCCGTTGGTAACGCGTAAGGGCGTATACCCTTACGAGTACACTGATAGTTGGGCTAAATTGGACGAAACGGTACTACCACCCCGCGACGCTTTCTATAGTCAGTTGAATGAGTCGAATATCGATGACGACGACTATAGACACGCCACAGAGGTGTGGAATCGTTTCGGTTGCTCAACCCTCGGTGAGTACAGTGACCTATACCTAAAGATTGACGTGCTGTTGTTGGCCGACGTGTTTGAGAACTTTCGCGACATCTGTACTACAACATACAATTTGGACCCGGCGCACTATTATACCGCACCGGGTTTTAGCTTCGATTGTATGTTGAAGTACACCAGGGTGAAGCTGGAGCTCTTGAACGACTACGACATGCTACTGATGGTGGAGCAGGGCATTCGTGGTGGGCTGGTGCAGGCCGTCAAGCACTATGCCAAGGCCAACAATCCAAAGACACCTGGCTACGATCCGACAAAACCAAACTCATGGATCGTGTATCAAGATTGTAAGTATTATATATAAAAGTACAATAATTGAGCTGTGAATTAAAAACGTTTAATGTATATAGGCAATAACCTTTACGGGTGGGCTATGAGTCAGCCCATGCCGTACGGTGGCTTCCGGTGGTATGAAGGATCAGATCCTCTGGCCGACCTCCAATTGCTTTCGGACACTGGTAATACGGGGCGTATATATGAAGTAGATGTATCGTATCCAGAAGGGCTGCATGACGAGCACAACGACTTGCCGTTCTTGCCTGTCAACGATGTACCACCGGGTTCCAAAGAGACCAAACTCATGGCCACTTTGAAACCCAAACAGCGGTACGTCGTACATTACGTTAATCTTAAACAGGCGATCGCACACGGACTGCGAGTCGATAAAGTATGTATAATTAACCTATAAACTATAAACGATGATACTAATATAAATATTTGTACTGCAGGTGCACCGCGTTTTAGAGTTTCAACAAAGTGCTTGGTTGAAACCGTACATTGAGTTGAACACTGAAATGCGGAAACAGGCGGCAAATGCTTTTGAAATATCGTTTTTCAAACTAATGAATAATGCCGTCTTTGGTAAGTGCACGCTCAATGGTAAAGTGAGTTATTTGATAAATATTTATATTTTATAGGGAAAACAATGGAGAACATGCGGAAACGCATCCGCATTGAACTAATCTCCAGTCCCGAACGTCTAAGCAAGCTCGTAAACCAACCAACCTTCAACGACTGTATTAAATACGGCGAAAGGTTGTGCGCCGTCATAATGGACACAAAGATTGTCAAGTTTCTCAAACCAATATACGTCGGTTTAGCAGTGCTTGACATTAGCAAGTCGCTAATGTACAAGTACTTCTACGACGTATTAAAACCTCATTATGGCGACGCAATTAGCCTGGTTTACATGGATACTGGTGAGTACAACCGTACAGTAGAAATATTTTTACAATATTTATATATTTTTAATTTTTCTCAGACTCCTTCATATACCTGCTCAGAGTCAGCGACTTCTACCAGGATTTAGCCGACAGCCCCGATTTACTGGTGTACGTGGACGCATCTAGCCTGCCCAAGGATCACCCTTGTTACTCGACCTCGAGAAAGAATACGCCTGGTCTGTTTTCAGACGAGACCGGCGGCCTCACCCTCTTTGAGATCGCTGCACTTCGTTCAAAGTGCTATGCATTTGACATGGAAGGCAGCGAATTCATCAAGTCTAAGGGGATCCGCGGACATGTCGTCCGGAACCATCTGTCTTTGGACGATTACAAACGATGTTTGTTTGAAGACGATGGCGACGATGGTGACGATGCGTCAAAACGAGCGTTGGCCGGAGACAATGCCCGTGTAGTCATCGGAGCCGTACGTGATGGTGAGATTCCACCGACATTATCATTACCGTACACTCCGTACCGACAGAACGTGTCAATTCGTTCTTTCGAGCACGAGGTACGCACTTTACGTACAACGAAGTTGGCGCTTAACCGTTTCGACGATAAGCGCTACACTCTCGACAACAGAGTTGACACGCTGGCTTACGGTCATTATGCCATTCCATCAGAAGAAATTTAAGCAACATTAGTTTTTATAGTAATAATAAGATTGTAAAACTCTTTAAATATCCATATTGATAAATGTAAA
>NW_026099723.1:14368-27203 GCF_025091365.1 Daktulosphaira vitifoliae | reverse complement strand
CCCAGGAGCAAGCCTTATAAGATAGCGATTACAGATAGATTATACGATTATGACATCATTTATAAACCAGGTACAATGAACACTAACGCTGATACGTTAAGTCGTATAGCAAAAATTGNTGAACACTAACGCTGATACGTTAAGTCGTATAGCAAAAATTGAATCAAATTCGACAACAGAATACTATCTATCGTCTAAGTATCATATTTTTTGTCAAGAGATACAAAATAAGATTATAGTTAACCCATATGTTACAGAAATGGAAAGAGATTTAGTTGATTCTGCAGAAGATTTGCATTATTCAACTGTGTATCAGCATATTTTAAAATGTCTCAAGGAGTCTCATTAGAATTTTGACGAAATTTTGGACAAATAGAGGAACGATCAGTCAAGGAAAGCAAGTTACAGAAATCGCTAATGTTAAACATAACTGTTGTAACTCAAAAAAAGAGAGACGAAAGGAATAATAGTAGATCACTATTAACCTACATCTTGTGGGTGGGTGAGGGGACTATGCCTTTCACCATATCCCAACAGCCGTTTACACCGCCCGTCCACCTAGGACAGGGTAAACCCACAACATGTGGGTTAGGGGGGTCCCAGCTCATATAATAGTGATCTACTAATAATACAAAATAATTAAGTTAAAAGAACAAGAATAATATATAATATATAATATTATGTATAGATGCGTTGCTTGAACAGATATTGAAATAATTGAGACTCTTATGGTCTTAAACTTAATTCCTTATTATTATTTTTTTGAGTTACTTTTTTTATCGGGGTCAGTGTTCCGAGGGTTTTCCTTTTTTTTTTACTACAATTCCAAATTAAAAGGAATATTACCATTCATATGTATATGTAAATTTTAATTTACTAAAAATCCAGAGTAATCGCCAACCGTAAAATAACAGCTCAAACGAAATCTGCTTTACATAGATTTAGTTTTACCAAAAGTACTTAATTACTTTATTATTCATATTAAAATTTTATGTTCAGCATTTTTGCTTACCTTTGAATAAGTATTCTTTTTTTTCTTTTTTAAAATGTATCTTTTCACACTGACGATGTTGATGAACTAACTGACATTCAGAGATTCTAAGTGCAAGTGAGTTTTTTATGCCACGTTAATCCCTCTTTTATACTTTTCTTTTAATTCAATTAGGGATCAACATCATTAGTGTTTCCAGATATTTTTATTGACATATAATTTAATTGTGATCAAAGTTTACAATATTTTCTTTAAATACACAATAATATGAGTAATAAGATGATAACATATTTTTGTCACGTTAATACTATTATTACAACATAACGGCCGACATATATTGTATATTATAAATAAGAAAGTATTTAAGGGCAAACCTACTATGTCTGTTATGTTGTTAGAAGAATTTCATGTTAGGCCACTAGGAGGTCATCAGGAAGTGTCTAGAACAATCNAATATTACCAAATTAACCATGCCTCGAAAAGGAAGTGGCTATGATGAGTTAAACTGGTAACAAATATGGTCCATAATCAGATATTTTTTTAGAAAATCGAAAATAAAAATATTAATTTTCGTGAACATACGCTATTCTGAAGAAGAAAAACAAAAGATAATAGAAGAATTTCATGTTAGGCCACATGGAGGTCATCAGGAAGTGTCTAGAACAATAAAGCGTATTAAACAACACCATACATGGAAGTATCTGAAGAAAAACGTTAAGAAATATGTAAGGGCGTGTGCATCGTGTCAAAAGAACAAAAGTTCTAACTACATTGTTCAACAACCAATAGTAGTAACTTCTACGGCAATGAGACCATTTGAAAAGATATTTTTAGATATTGAAAGTCCATTAGAAACTTTTCACAGCGGTAATACCTACATCTTAACTATACAATAAGATTTGTCTAAATTTGCAGCAGCAGTCACTTTACCTAATCATACAGCAAGCACTATTACTCAAGTTTTTGTCGAATGGTTCATCTATAAACATAGCATTCCTGAGTANTTCATCTATCAACATAGCATTCCTGAGTCAATTGTAACTGATCAAGATAGAGACATCATGAGCAAGATTTTTACAGCTTGCTGCAAGTTGTTGCAAATCGAAAAGATCAATACAATGGCATACCACCCACAATCGATTGGGCCTTAGAGAGATCACATCGAACTCTCGCTGAATATCTTTGTTACTACGTCACAGAAAAGAAACAAAATTGGGACGAATATATAGCTTATGCTATATTCGTTTATAACAGTACGGCACATACAGCCACGGGTTTCCAACCACATGAACTACTATAAGGTTATCCAGTCGAAGTTCCGCATTCACTAAGCACTATGACAAAAAACAACGAGAAAATGTTAGTGACAGGATTCTATTAAAGGAATACCAGGAACTGGGAAAACTTCAACACAAGTGGCTGGGTCCTTTCGAAGTTACATACATACATAGCAAAGAAAATGTATCCATAAAGCGTGAACGATATATTTTAATAATAGTATTATAAATAACATGTCCTTGCGGTCTAAGAGGAGATTAATAAACATCGTTGGGTGAGCTGCTAACACTCTATTCGGTGTATATATAAGTAAATATAAGTACTTATTTTGAGAATTAAACTCTACTATTCAAGAAATGGGAGTCATTTAATTTGAAATAGAGATGACAGAAATATTATGTTGCTAAATCAAATAATTAATCAGTATGCGTATGAAACCCAAAACTTGATTGTAAATAGCGCTATACAAGGATTATTACACACTATTATCATGAATACAAAATTTTTGATAGAACAATTAAAATTAATAGTCTCATTTAACTCTAGATGTAATCATCCCTAATAGTCGGTTAGTATCTGGAGTATCAGAACTATTACACTTGATAAATGTTGTATATATTTAAAATGCCTTAATTTTTAAGTTGAAAATTTCATTAATTAATAAGTATGAATTCACTTTGTATAAACCAATCGCATTACCGATAAAAACTTACGATAATATATTTGTTGTAATAGATTATCACATGGATTATAAATTGTAGTAATTATATGAGGAAGTATTGAATTACGTCGATTTTAGTATAATATAAGCCTTACAATAGTAGTAAGCAATTTTTGAACTCTTAAGCAATAAAATATTTCCATATAAAAGGGAAATGCAGGGTAAGCAAATTAATAATGGTGGGAAAAATAATATAAAAGGGAAACATGAAGAGGATAGGGGGTCGATACTGAGCGAGACAAGACTGGACGTTTTTGTCGAAGGAACGTCGAGTTGCGGGTTAGGTTGTTGACGTAAGAATAACTATATACTTTTTGTAAGATTTAATTAATTTTTGTGTTAAATTATTATATTATATTTGACTTTTGTGTTTAATACTTTTCGTAAATAAAATAGCTATTTAAAAATCTTGACTTAGCGCAAATATTTTATTTTCACGGTGATCTCGAAATTGTGTGTGTGTGTGTGTGTGTGTGTGTGTGTGTGCGGCTAGAGTCTAGGTTGGACTGCTGGTCCTTTAGTCAATCTTAATAATTAGTGTACGAGCTGGCTAGTGTTTGGGCTTAACCGTCCTTTAGTGGGTATAGTAAAAAGGTAGTTGTGCTGGTGGCTGACAAGGAGCCACCCTTCAGTCTGCTACTTTTGAGCTAGACTGTGCTGACGGGTCTAAACTCTACCCCTTTAGTAGTCCACTAATTAGAGAGATTGGGGCTGATCAGTTTATCCAACGGGAGGACTCGAGAAGAGTTTGGACGACGAACTCGTCGTCTATATATATATATACATAAAACTTTAATAAACCTTTGTGTCTACGTTGGGGCACTACCGAAGTACGACAATAGCAATAGAAAAATCTAGATTGTATTCTATAGAATTAAATATAGAATAATTAAACTCATGTAAATAAATATCTGAATCAATATTATGTCCTTATGATCAACCTATTTTTAATATAGATAATTCATGTCATTCAAAATTACTAAGACAACCAGATGTTTTTCCTAAAGATTGTATTATAAAGTATGTAAAAATTAATCATAACATTTGGCATAAATTAGAACATGTAAATTCATGGTTATACGTAGTTAATATGGATAATATAGTTATAAAGTGCGATCAAATTGTTCTTAAGAATAACAGTGATTGGCGTAGATGGGTGGAGGTTTCTGATTACTGCTCTAAATGTCTTTTCTGATTAAAGCTGATATGTGTGGTACTCAGCTTCATTTTCCTTGAGGGGTTGAATTAATTTTTATAATTATCCGGGTTTGCAGTTTGAACCTTTAGATGCGTAGATGTTGATTTACATGTAAATGTGTTTGGGCCCATTAATTTTGTAAACTATTTTAATAGATCTGAGAAATTTAGTACTCCTTTTATGAATATAGGGGGTGGTAACTCAACATTCACATGTGTATATTCAGTGGTATTCAAGTGATCATAACTGGTAACTTGTGTTTATCATTGCTATTGTCATAATTTTCGATATTTTCGACATTATCTATAGTATCAGCAAGAACACTATAGCGGTTTGGAGTGGCAAATAATTTTGTTTTTATAATGACATCAGCAGATGGCGACAGCGATGACGGAATTCATGTTTTGCTATATTTGTTTACAATTTTATTGTTGATAATTTTAATAGGCGAAACAGTTTTATCTGTATTTGGAGTCGCGTTGGTCGGCATGATAGTATCTTAAACAAGAGTCCAAAGGTCACCGTGTGCCACGGCGCCTTGCAATACAATAGAAAGTAGATATAATTTTATTATTCACCGAAATGTACAATTAAAATTACTATAAATTCTATCCTCCGTAGGGGTAGATGAGTAACGATTAGAAAACGTTGCAGAAATTCTGAGTTTTCTTTAACGGTTGTATAGGTATAAAAAACATGCACAGAATTTAGTTAAAACTAATATAAACACGTTAGTCATAACACGGGAATTACGATAATACGTGTGTACTGTTTGGCTGACTGCACGAGACTATGAAAATTAATTAAAAAAGAAATGTTCGTAAAATAATAATTGGATCAAACATTATTCAATTTTTTATATCGCTGTGAGTTAACCTGTATATGTACATATGTTTTAAAGTAAGTATTTAGTTATTATATAATAAAGATTAGGTATCTAATTTTTTTTTTAATTTTATATACTAAAAAATTCAGACATTTCCCGCCAGGGACCTAACAGTTAGCTAAGCTGTACCTAAACGGGGCAATCCTGGTCCTATGTAATTTATATCCCACTAAAAGAGTAGTTAACGATTCGTGACCAAATAAATATAGACTCTCAACTAACAACGATAACAAACATTTATTTCTATTTAATATTATTTAAGGTATAATCTGACCGGATCTCTAGAGATGTTGGTGGTGTCCTAGTTAGACGAGGAACGGCGGTGAGTGTTTTATGTATAAGGTATGTATAAGGTATCTAGTAAAAATAAAAATAAAAATTACAGAATTTTTGTAAATAAAATTAACATAAAGCTATTTGTTTTGTCATTGCTACTCATAATCATTTTACTACAATTAAATAAATATACGAAAGTATAAGTATAATAATATGTGTATTTTAAAAAAAGTTTATTAACAATCATCATAAGTAAACATATATATCTATAAATAAATGATTTTATAGTAGACCTGTAGTAAAATTTTATTTTACAAAATATATGTATTAAAAATGTTTCATTATATAATTTTAATATATGTATATGTATAATTTTAAATTAACCAACAAAGATTTATTAAACAATTCATTTATAAAATGAACATTTTGTAAATAAAAATACTTTAAATTAGTTTTACTACAAGTTTCCAAACAAAATAAATTGAAATTTCGAATAATTTTATTACAGCTAAATATTAAAATATGTTTCACGGGATTATTTCTCCGTATTTTAATGAATATTTACGTTTCAATTTTAATACTACTGAACGTACCAATATATTTTTTTTCAAAATATAACTCTCCATATTTATAAGATCCACAATTTTTTGTTCCGTCTAATATACGGATTTTTACACTTTGTGAACACAACACTTCAGGTTTATCAAAGTATCGTTTTTTCCCGTTGACAAACAAACAAATGCCTTCCGCTACAATGATAAAAGATTTTGACTGCATTTTTAAGGGTTTCTTTTTTGTAATACACTTCTTTTGTGGCTTAAAATTATCTAAAGACTCTATTTTAAGTATATCGTATTCAATTAGACTTGGCAGCTCTCTTGATAATGTAATCATCACTCTTTTTACCGTAGTGTCTATTTCCATTTTGTTGTTTGATATAACCATACTGTGTGCTTGTTTCAATGTCTCCATATTATCAAACGATTCACTTACACGACATTCATACTTTGCAATGAGGTATTGATAGAGTTTAACGACTAGAAATATGCAAAATGAATAACAAGATAGAAGGCAAAGCTGAATTGAACCTATCAAAAAATCCTTCCAGTTTTTTATCATCTTTTCGTAGAAGTACGCAATTTTATTTATTAATCGTAGAACTGACGATTTAATTTGAATAACATAAATTAACACGACTAATTATCGGTTTAAAGCTATGGAAACCAATTTTATCGTATTGTTAAAAATATATTTACTGTTTAATATATTAAATCTTAAAAAATAGCAAAATAAATTGTAATAGACACTAATTTATTTATTTATTAATATATTTTTGAACGTCGAAACCCTTAATTTTTTATATTTTAGGACGACTTTAACAATTAATGAAAATTAAGGTTTTTTGGTATTTTAAAGTTCTTTATTAATTTATATAAATTGCACTACAATAACTTATAACACCGATATAATCTATAACGATATCGTTATAATAGTTTATTAAGTATGCTAAGTAAGTTAACAATACAGCCTGCTGAATACCTAGTGTTCGCGCTGCTTAAAAAAAAAATACTAGATAGCGCGCTTATTTGATTTTATCCACTTATCTTGCCTTCCTCTCCCGGTCGCTGGACGTCNACTCATCTTCCCTTCCTCTCCCGGTCGCTGGGCGTAGTCGGCCGGTTATCATTGCCGGTCGACATGTGTATGTAATTAGATTAGTAAAATATATACGAAAAATGTTTTTGTTGGTTATACGTTGTTTTTAGTAAAAATTATATTAACGTGTTTTTTTCCTNATTATATTAACGTTGTTTTTTTCTCCAAAAGTTATTGTCATTGAAGTTTGTTTATGTAGTTAGTTGCCTTAGTATAACTAATATTGTATTATATAAGTGATATATTTTGATGTTTAATATTAGCTAAATTATTTAAGTCACACGGATGACATTGTCGGATTATCTAAGGTAACGATTTTATGATTTATTTGTCGTTATATTCCACACGGATGGATTAAGAAAATTGTGTAAGTCACACGGATGACAATTGCCAATTTTAATGCATAAATCATACAATAATCTTAGTGTATAAATTATATAGCCAATACTATTATTTATATTGAATCTCCTTTTTAATTATGTCTATGTGTAAATAATCAAATTAATAGTTAGTAATACTGATTTATATTTATTGTTATATTTGTTAATTCTTATTACTAAATTGCACAAGGTGCTATTTTAAATTATAAATATTTAATACAATTTAAATGATTGTTATTTGTATGGAAATATAAGTAATTTTGTGTGAACTAGCGACCACAGTTTTCCTTCAAAACAAATATAAATTTCCTAAAATCTTTTCTAATTAATCACCAGATAAGCGTGATATAATTTCTCGCCCCTGGTATTAACACCTAGTAATGATATAATCCAACAAGAAGCTGACGGAGACACATTATTTCGGTG
Organism: Daktulosphaira vitifoliae; assembly: GCF_025091365.1. NCBI lineage: Eukaryota > Metazoa > Arthropoda > Insecta > Hemiptera > Phylloxeridae > Daktulosphaira > Daktulosphaira vitifoliae. The sequence continues at coordinate 19,391 of NW_026099723.1, read as the reverse complement.
GTAGATAATTTAAGTTAAATATAAGACAAAAGAATAATGGTTGCGACGATGGTAAAAAGTCAACTACTGTGTTGGGATATTTGTATTATGACACAATGGCCGTGGATTTCAAAAGTATTTATGTGTGCCAGTCTTTCCTCTTGTAGTAATACGTGTGTCACTGTGTCAACGATATAAGCCTAGTCGGCGTTACAATTGTGTTGTGGAATATGATAACGTATATGTGTTCGTATCAATAAAAATAGGGGTCCTTATTTAGGAAAATTAATGTTCAGGTCTTTTATTGCTGAAAAAAAAATGTAACTACATATTATTGTAGAGTATTTTGAATAAAATAATATTTTCTTTTACAAAAATTTAAATTTTTTTAATAGTTTCCGAGAAAATTAGTATCTTAACCTAAATGAATCACTCTTTATATATAAAATACTGAGGTATACATAAGATATAGTAGCATTATTAACTTTATATGGTATAATTTTTATAATATTGTAGTATGAGATTTAATTATTAATACACAACAATTTAACTAAAAAAATATAATAATTAATAATTTTTGTAACATATAAAAATTATATATATATATATATATATATATATATATATATATATATAAGTAAGATTAAGTATTGCAAATGTTATAATCGGTTTGATGGACACCGCTAAAAAAATAAAAACATAACCGTACCGCACTGCGGTGTATACTTATCATTTACATTAAACTGTGACTGTTCGTCTACAGGCTCCTAAATATCGGTTGGCCTGATTGACTTAGGACGTGAATAAAAGGAAACCTCAAGAACTTAGTAAATAAAGAAACTCAAAAGGAATTTGTCTATAATAACAATATTAGTGTAATTAATAGTAAACTTGATAGTTGGGTGTCCCCACTTACATTAATAATAACAAATAAATAGTACACTGAAATAAAATGAGTACAAATATAAGATTTAAGTGTTGTAGAATTCAATAATCTGACCTGGGCAGAACTTCAATGATCGGGTTATAAATGTTATACTCAACCAACTGCAATCGTTTGAATGAAACAAAACTCAATTATATTGATCATACGTACGGTAAATCTCGTATTCACATTTACGTGACGTTACCGCAAGTCGCGGAATAAAATAAATATAGTTAAAAAAAACTAAAAAAAACACGCTTTTAAAGCACATTAAACTAAAAAGTTAAAAATAATTTTTAAAATAATTATGAATNTAAATATAGTTTAAAAAACTAAAAAAACACGCTTTTAAAGTACATCGAACTAAAAAGTTAAAAATAATTTTTAAAATAATTATGAATAAAAAATACTAGTATTATTATGATAAAAGCGTCGGGCGCTCAATATACGAAAAATATGGCACGAAGCACCCACGTTTTTATCACAATAATACTAGTATTTTTTGTTCATAATTATTTTAAAAATTATTTTTAACTTTTTAGTTCGATGTGCTTTAAAAGCGTGTTTTTTTAGTTTTTTAAACTATATTTATTTTTTACTTTTTAGTTTCATGTTATGATAGTAGTTACTATCAATATCATGGTTGTTACGGGTAACGGGAAATCAGGGTTCGATTCCGGGGAGGGAGTCTGAGAAACGGCTACCACATCCAAGGAAAGCAGCAGGCGCGTAAATTACTCACTCCCGGAACGTGGAGGTAGTGACGAAAAATGACGATACGGAAATCATCCCTTGTAATCGAAATGAATAATTTATATCTTTTAATTAAAATAAAGCGTATTAATAAATAAATTTTAATAGTAATTAGAATATATATATACAAGTAAAGCGACTTAAGTACGTAAACGTATCATGCAGTAGGTATAACCGTATTTTGTGGGAGGGCGGGTCGGACTAACGTTATACCTGAGGTATAAACGGTGGTAGGAATATATAAATATATATACGTAAGGCGCATTAGACGCGGGCGGTATTGGTCAGTCAAAATAAAAATTTGTTTATATATATATATAATATTGATGACAAGCACGCGTGTACGGGTACGATAACTAAAAATAAATTTTTATAGGAATAGTGTGCCGTCGTGTGGTGAGCGGGGCGTGGGGAGGGGTGAATGCGTTATGACAGTATAGTCTAGACGACGGAATATGCGATAACGCGTTGCGTTTGGAGAGTTACAAACATACATACATACATACAGGTGAAACTAATATAGGCGTGTTAACACGTGGCGGCGACGATATGTCAAATCAACTGGACCTTACAATGGTAGACTGATAGACAAGGCGACGACTCACCATATGGCGAATTTAGTACCGACATACTATCACACCCCCACCCACTACACGCAACCGGTTCCATCTGGGCCGCAAGTTGACGCAACCACATAACTCGCCGCAACAGTGACATTATATTATACAGTGAATACGAATTACAAGGAAAAAAATTATCGATACATATTTAACTTATTTTTGACTTAATCCCTACAATCACATCAGTATGTGATGCTTTGTTTCAGACGTGAAATGTCACATGAGATTACTGTCATTTAATTAATTCTTCTTTACAAATTTAATAAATAATAATTTTCATAAATACATTCAAGTTTTTGTTTTGCAAGAAACCAAAATTATCGTTTTTTTTTACATTTAAATCTTTTTTATTATTTATTTTATTTAGTTAGATTTATTTTTATTAACCTTTGTACGATATATACCTAATATCTTTAAGTAACTTACTATTTGCTTTGGAGAAGACGAGATAATATATACCACTCAACGCATGGAATCAAATTCTGATAATTACGCAATTAGTCACAATACATTCCAACCACAAAAACTACTATAAGTAATATATACGTACATTAAAAAAACCATTCAAAATGTACAATAATAGCTATTAAAATACTGACAACTATATATTATTTAATTATTCTTAAATGTTTATTTTCTAATGCTAGTATACACAGTGGCGTATTTTGAAGGATTTCTCGGGTGGTGTCCAACTTTTAATGAACCTCACAAACGAAAATTATAGAAATGTTTACTGACGTAAAAAAAACTTACTATTTTTCTAATTACTATTTTAGGAATTGACAAATAATTTGAAATTTGAAATTTTGGTACTATTGTATTTTAAAAGAAACAACCCTAGTGTCTTAACTTAAAGTAATAAAAGTTTAATAATAACTCAAATGTATTTATTATAGATATAATTAAACAATGCAAAACATACAAAATAAATATACACTAAAAACACAATAAAACAATACACAAAATGAAAACTTAATGTCATAAATGTACCGCGCTAAAAGAGATTACCTTCGGTGCTCCTGAGGTCCTCTCTCCTCTACGATTCATTCCATTTCGTCTTATATACTAAAATATTTTGTTTTTCTTCTTTTTGCAAAATTAATAATACTATCGTTTTCAAAAATGTTTATAAATATTTAATTCCTGGTCTAGTAATAAGAGATCAGGAAATTACAATTAAACGAAACATTACAAAAATGTTTTACTTTCAGCTTTACAAATTATAAACTATATTACAGTATACAGACTGATTTTTTTATCATAACCCACTCATTTACTAGTAGAATAAATATAATTTAAACATTATTTTTGATTTTATTTAGTTACACATTATTCTGAAATTATTAACTATTTAAAACTTTTTATGTTCATTCCTTATGCCTTGTAAAGGGTGTCAACTTTGTCTTTTTGTCTTTTAAATGGAACACATATTTTGAATATAATAAAATGTTTGGATTTTTAATTAAATAGTAAATGGCATTTGAATTAATAATATAACTTCATTATTTTATTAGATATAAACATTTAAAGTTTCAAACTTTTGAGTTAATATACATGTTGATATGATTACAAATACAGGTAGCTAAATGGTTTATATGATATCAATGTCGCAGTCACGGATTGTTTATTATCAATTATGACTATCATAGATATACTTTCTGTATTGACTGTTAGTGTATTTATAAACTCACAACAATGTGCCTTACTACCATTGATAATAACAATGCTGTGTACCTGTTAATTTCTTTGAAGTTANTAATAACAATGCTGTGTACCTGCTAATTTCTTTGAAGTTGTTTTAAACAAAGTAACTCATAACTAAATACTTTATTTATAATAAGTAAACAAATAATAAAATCTCCTTTCAGTATTGATGTTCGTAAATTACTTGCTTTTGATGATGTTTCAGTGTCATTCCACTTCGAAATTATAAATAACGATTCAATTAGGTACGCAAAAAGCTCAAGAAAATCATAGACAGCATAAAAACGTTCAACTCATTTAGTCGCACATAATTGTTTTAATGATTTTTTAGTTATACATTTTTGACTTTCTTCGATTTGACTTTTCAACACATCTTTTCGCTTTGGGTATATGAAAAAATCTCTAACTTTAGATGTTGTTCCTAATCAATTTCGTGTTTCTTGTATAGAAGATGAATAAGAAATAGCAAGGTTTAAAACATGAACAGCACAATGAACAAACGTCGCAAGCGGATAACTTTTGTGAATAAGAGATTGAGCTCCGTTAAATTGACCAGACATAAAAGCACATCCATCGTAACACTGTCCTCTAACGTATTTTGTTTCTACATCAAATGAATGTAAACTTTGAATAATAATATATAAAACTTTTCCAGTATCTGTTGTAGGCACAAACTGAAGAATTCTTCCTTGATAATCATATTTTCCACATCTAAATATCGAACACAGAAAGTTACTTGTTCGCTTCCACCAAAGTCGGCCGTTTCATCAGCAAGTATTTTGAAACATCTTTAGGCATTTATGTTTGTTACGATTTTATTTAAAATAATTTTATTGCAGGATTCAATTATTTCATTTTGAAGTGTTTCACTTGTATATTTTATTGTTTCTTCAGCTTCCAAAAATGATTTTAAACGGTCATCTCCTTGGGCTCTGTATCTTAATATTTCTCTAAAATTTCCTTGATTTTCTTGGATAATTTGTCATTTTCTTGATATATATTGAAGTTACAAAGATAGCCGTTATTGTCAAAAAAAAAAAAA
>NW_026099723.1:0-13538 GCF_025091365.1 Daktulosphaira vitifoliae | reverse complement strand
ATATGTTTTTTTATTAAAAAAAAAAAAACAAAAATTGTAAAGATACAGTTGTTGACTGTATCTTTACAGAATTTTTAATATAAAATAAAAAAAAAACAATTTGTTTATGGAAAAAAAGTGGTTTATTTTCTTAAATATAATTTTATTTAAGTACTTAAAAATGAAGTAATAAAATATGAATAATCAACAATAAAAATTGTCCTCTAATTTCTGTCAATATTTTATTGGTATTTTTAGTCTAGCATTTGTTGAACTTCAAAATAATATATATATACCTGTAGAACTTTTAAATATTCAAATAAATTGGATTAAAAACAAATATTACATTTGGCATTACAATCCATAGATTCCAAAAAAAGGTGATTGCATTTTTACAATTTGAGCATTTAATTCTGAGTTATCTGCTCATTTCCATTTCATTATTCAATGGCCAATCTTGAAAACTCGCTAAACAATGGCATTCAAACTAATACTTATACAAGGTGTTCAATAAGTTCCGAAATGCCAATTATTTAGAGCCGTTATTGATTTTTTTAATAATTTTTTTTTAAAGGATAATTGAATAATTAAATGCACCTTTACGATTAAAATTAAAGTTCAACCTTAATACAAAAGGCTAGAAATCTACCCTAACTTAAAAAATTTTAATGGGAACCATTGTTATTTATTAAATATTCGGTTAAGTAATTTTAATTAAAACAAAAATACTTTTAAAATTTTAAAATTGGATCAGTAATTTTTGAGATTTTGTTGTTTAAAAGCACATTTTGCTACATTTTACTAATCAATGTGTAATTCCGTATAGACACTATCATAAATTGCTTGATTATTGTTGCTTGGTTTATCTTAATTATCGTATTTAAGCATGGAACGATCAATAAATATTGTTAAATTGATATTGTACCTTATCCATGACATTATTAAATATCAATAAAAACATGATTACGATTGCATTTCTTTCGCGTTTACAATTGAAAGTAGATTGTTGTTAAAAAACATGTGTGTTATCAAATTAAATATTTTAGTCAATTAATAACCAATTGTATGTTGTTATTCGTAAAAATGATTTTAGCTAGTGATAGGATGTATCGAATAGTAACTATCGTTCTATTCGATAGTTGTCCACTATTCGAATAATTCGATAGTCTTTCAAAAACTATTCGAATAGTAAAAATATTCGATAGTTACACAATATATTCGAATAGTTTTTTAAATATTTAATAGTTTAAGCTAAAAATAAAATATTCGGTGGTATAAACACAATTTGAATAGTTAATCGATAGTTTAAAATATTTGAAAATGCCCATCACTAATTTTAGCTTCGATGCGAAGCTGAGAAGGTATTGGTTTTACTAAGATGTGTTTTTTTTTTGTGTCTGTTACCACTTTTTCTCAGCTCTCACCGAACCGATTTCTTTCAATGATACGTCAAAAGATCACAAATCGTATCTAGTCGAAGACATTGCCCTCAAAAATTGAAAATTCCCTCGTTCCCCGTAAATGGGGGAAAACTCCAAAAAAATTACAAATTTAAAAATCGCTAATTTTCGATATTTTTTCAATATTTTTTACTTAAAATTGCTATAACTTTTTTAAAAATAACTAAATCAATATAATTATTTTTTTATATAGATGCATGATATTATTACCTTTCATTTAGTATATTTTTTTTTTATATCAGAGAATTTACCTGCCAACAGGGGGGGATTTAAAATGACAACTTTNTTTTTTATAAATCTGACTTTTTACCTGCCTACAGGGGGGATTCAAAATGACAACTTTTTCACAAAAAATTGACTTTTTCAACTTAAATTTTGAAAGTGTTCCGGAAAGTCTGACACTTTTATATATATCTTAAATTAAAGCTTATGTAATTTACTTTATTATACAAAAAAAAAAAATATCGGACTTTATTTTATCTTTACGGTGAAAATGGCTACTGAATGCTATTTTTGTGTGAAAATTCTCGATTTTATTTTTTACATTTTTAACTTAATAATGCTATAACTTATTGAAAAGTGTATTGATCAATATAATTTTTTTATGGGAAATACTATTTTTTAATAATCCCTTTTTCATTCGACATACTTTATCTTAATCAGGATATTAATAAGGAACTAGCAGTTTATGAAGCTTTTGGAATAATCCACCAATTTTTTAAAATTAAACACTATCTAAAGATTTGCATCGAAGCGTTTTTTTTTGATAGTGATTTTAATCACTGTCAGATATCATTATACTTGATCCAACTATGCCACGTCACCACTGTGCCCCGACCCCCCTGTGCTGGGTTTTTTTAAAATACATATTATAGAAAATCTGTTCCTTGTTGAAGTTAAAAAAAACCCAAAATAACACATCATTTTTTATAAAAATATGAAAAAAAATTGAAAGATAAAATATTTATATTATATTTAAATTACATAATTCATTTGTTAGATTAATAAATAAATCACATGAAAATTCAGTAAATAAAACATACAATATATTTATTATAATAATAATTAATTGTAAACATTTTATAACTAACATATGCGATAATACAAAATAGAGAACATTTTATTTGTATATTTCACACTCAAACAAAAAATACATATAATTTTAATTTTCCGACGAACAAAAATTTATTATTCTATTATTAATTTAATAGAAAAATTGTTTCAATCAATTAGTTAAATACAGATATATTATAAAAAAATGGTTAGATTAATTTAATTAAATATTTATTTTTTACATAATTACGTCCAAAATAAAAAACAAATTCTCATTAAAAAAAAACACATTATAATAAATGTTTTTAAGGTCAAAAATTCATTTTTTTCAATAATAATATCAACAAAACAAACTATATTAATTAAATTTAAAAATTGACATATTTTAAATTGAAATGATGGGGTAAACTCCAATTTACAACATGAAAATTTAATTATTATTTTATTTGAATTAATTATTTTTGTTAGTTTAGTATTTCTAAATGTATAATTAAAAATGAATGTTACATTAATTGTTATGGTTACCAAATATGAAACTATACAATGTTTTAGCATGAAAACTTTAAACAATAATTCATCTATAAAAATACAACCTAACAGCCAACTCTATACATGTAATTTTTCTTGTAATAATTTTGTAAACACTGAATAAAATGTATGTAGCATGAATGTAGTCAGATTAATTTTTTTAACAATTTTTATAATGCAATATTCAGAATTAAACTTATAATCTCTACTATAATATTTTATAACATTCAAACTTATTTGTTAAAATTAGTTATTTTGGTAAATTGGTTTTGGAAAAAACAATTCAAATTCTTTAAAAAAAAGATAAGAGCTTTTGTATTATAATGTTATTGATAACAAGTCAAGTATAAACTCTTCAATCTGTCATTTAAATAAGTACATTTTTGCTTCATAACTTCACTGTAGGCTCTAGCGCCTTTGGATAAAATACCGATTTTTATGTTTTCTGGTAGGTGGTTTGAATCTTGTCGCAAAGGTGTTTGTAACGCGTTTTTCGGGATAGGTGTGATGGAGCGCTGATCGTTGAGAGAGCGTTACGTAACGACGGTGCGGTCAGATATCGTACCACCGCCCAATGTCTAACTAGTGTCCACACTATTTCCAACATAGTTCAGGGGGGCATATTTTCTTTCCCTCCTGATTTATGTTGGTGGTAGAAGAACAATTTTGCTTTTTAAATTTGCAATTGTTTAAACAACTTTAATCTCAAATTTGTCTAAAAAATGTTTTTTTTATTAATGGTAAAATACTATTAATAATAAAGTATTAATTTAAAATTACATTTTATTTTTCTGAAGATTTAATTTTTGATTTAATAACTTTTAGAGCATTTAATCTTGTTATAAAATGTATATTGTTTATTTTAACGCATAATATAACATGATAATTATTATGCGATTTTATATTGTTATCATGTAGTTTTATATTTTAATATGTAATAAATTTTTAGTAAATTGATACATATTAAAATAATTATATACAATATACCAATACTTTTTTAAAAATCATAAGAACTGATCAAATTTAAAATGGTGAGTAACTCATGAATATGATATAGATATTTCATACAACAAACTTGAGGAATTTTTATTTTTTTGCTGTCAATCTATTAGGTTAACAACACTGCGATAGTATCTCTAAGTTTTTATCAGTTTTGGTAAATAATTATTGGTATATTTTTATAAATCAGTTAATAATGCTTCTAAGAACTTAATGAAAATCACACAACCGTTTAATTAGATTTGTTTTTTTATACATGTTACACTGAATTTTAAACAACACTAAATGTTTTGTATGAAGCCATAACCACTTTGGCTTTAGTTACAGAAAACAATTTTCATGATTAAATAATTACTTATCATTTAACACATAAATTTTAAGTGAAAATAAAAACCAATAGTTATTTTAAAAAATTGATACACTCTCTAAAACTAATATCAATTATTAAGTAAGCACTCTTGGAAAAATTAACATTAAAATATAACTTAAATATAATTTTTCATTTATTGTAAAGAAAATATCAAGTTAAACATGTTTTTTTAATTATTAAATTCAAAATAAAAATAAAAATATTGGTAGTAATAAATTTAATAAAACTAGTTGGAATCCAAGAAATAATACTAAATATTCACATATGAACCATTAAAAATAACACAATAATGTGAAAGAATGTCTTTTAAAATAGAAAATTTAGCTAAAATTATTATGACAATTTAGAAACGAAATTAATACGAATTAAGAAGAATGAACTAAACATATTTTATTTATAATTTTTTTGAATAATAAATATTTTATTTATCAATGCTAATAATGTACAAATTACCTAAAATATGCAAGGTATAAAAAAATAATCATTACAATATTAATTTTGAATGTTAAATATTGTTAAAATAAGTAAATGGATCAGCTTAATTTTTTTTTATTTTTAGTTTCACATATGGTTGTATTATACAACCATTAATTCTGCACAGGTTAAAAACTTAAGGTTAATTTCGGCATGAGTATAAAAGTCAAAATTAAAAAAAGTGCGTCACAGAAACTATTTTATAGTCTTTAATTTACCTCAAACTATCCCTTAACTGTCGAAAGATTAGTTGGTAGTTGAAAAGTACACTACGACTCCTATAGGATTAAGTTTGTAAACGTTGTTTGGGTATTGAATAATAATGTTATAATGACCACTGATAATTTTTGTGTAAACCTACAAACTACTACCTCTAATATGTTTGACAGCATAACGTACTTTAAATGACATCAATTGTCGATAAAGCGACTATAACAATTGAACACGTTTCAACGGTCACAGATAAAAATGATCACTAGTTATGTATGTAAGATACCAATCATAAAACTCCTACAGGAAAAAGTCCGGAAACATGATATGCATTGACCGATAATACTATATTCTTCAATTACCCTAATAAAAGATGGCGTATAAGAGAACGGTTTTTAAAATGTCTATTTAAGTTCTTTTTACATGCTTCAATAAAAAATGTTTTTTTCTTAATAAATTTGCAATTGATATCATCTTTATAAAATTAAATTCATAAAAATTATCATAGCAAAATCTGCCTTTAAATGGACACTTTTCTACCCTTAAAATGACGATTATTTAAAAACGGTTTAACATATAAAGTTATTTTCACTATAATTCTTTTTAAAATTGAATTCTCTATTAAAATGAGTAAGAAAAATTAGGGGTTACCATTTAAATTTCTTAAGTTAGGGTAGATTTTTACCCTTTTACATTAAAGTTGAACTTTAATTTTAATCGTAAAAGATGCATTTGATTAATCAATTAGCCCCTCAAAATAAAATTATTAAAAAAATCAATAGCGGTTTTAAAAAATCGGTATTTCCGAACTTATTGAAAACACTGTATATATTATTTATATAACTATAGAATCTAATTTAACTCTGATTTACAATTTAAAAAAAAATTGTTTGTACGAAAATATACTGGCGGCCAAAATTATTAGATCACCAAAGAAATTCGAATTAAAATTTCTGTCGATAATTTTTTGCAGGTGAATTATTTTTTGTTTGAATATACAGCAATCATGTTTGTTAATATTATAATAATATTTAATAAACCAACAAGATATCAAATCTTATTTGAAAAAAATCTTAAAGTTATTGTGTGATCTAATAATTTTGGCCGGCAGTATAGTAATTACTTTATAAATATATCAATTTTTTTCATAATTAAATAAGTATAACTTAAAAAAAACGTATTAGATATACATAAATACATGTAGATGTTTTAGTATTAAATATGAACATTTAATTTCGTATAAAATATATCAATTTTTGTTTAATTTGTATCACCGTTTTTTAAGTGTATTCTGTCGTTCATCTTTAGTGTGGAATGCAAATATTGGTCCATAATTTTCCGTTATAGGATCATCAACGTCTAATTCACGAATAGACTGTACAATGACACTAGTAACTTTGTGATACCTATTACAAAATGGAAGCAAATATAATAAAAATTTAATCATTATGTATAAAATACTTTACATTAACTATATTTCTATAAGTACCGTTTCCATTTAATTTTTTAGAAGGGTTTCTATGATTTTTTATAAATTTATTAATGTAGGAGATGGTTGTCTTAATTTCCCAAATTGTTTTGCCTCTATCCAATCATTAGGTTCATTAAAATTATGCACAAGATTCAGATATTTGTATTCAAATTTAAATGCTCCTCAAATAATTCTGATGAATTGTATTCATTATTAGCAGCACACTAAAATAATATACCATGAAAAGAAATATTAAATATATTACTTTATTTTTATAATATAAAAACATAATCTATATTTCAAGATTAAATTATACTATCTCTCCCATTCACTTAATAGGTAAAGAAGTTATAATAATTTCTATAAATAATGATGATTGTTTTTCTAAAATTCACATTAATTAATATTCGCTCATATTTTTAGAAATTATTTGGTTTTATAGACCAAACCTTTTTATAAAGAACAATATAGTATTTACATTACAAAAATAAAGTTGTTTGCCTATAACGGAAATTTTTTATGAAAAAATTGCCATTTTGAATCACCTGCTGTGGGCAGGTAAAGAGCCAGATTTTCAAAATATTTATATCAAATGAAAGGAAAATACCTTAAGTTTCAATATAAGTATAAATTTTGAATTTGTTCATTTTTCAAAAAGTGATAGTAGTTTTAAGTATCAAAATGTTAACACGATGGTTTTTACATAAAAATTAAATTATTCGACAGCCATTTGCCAATAGAAGAAAAGGGGTCAGGACAATGTTTTTTTTTTTAACTTAAAGTATTCATCGTAAGGTTTAATATCACATATATTTAAATTTTGGAGTATTTTCGGTACATTTTCAAAAGTTAAGTTGAAAAAATTCTTATAAAAGTTATAGAAATTTAAGTTGAAAAATTTAAATATGATATTGAAAATTTTACTACCGAAATTGCATATTTTTGAATACGGCAGACATTTTCAACTTTAATACAAGTACAGAAGACAATTTTTTTTTTTAAATAAAATGTATTACTTAAATTTTAATTAACGATATAAATAGAAGTGTCAGTATTCCCGGAACATATTCAATAGTAAAGTTGAGAAAGTTAATTTTTTGTAGAAAACATGCCATTTTGAAACCCTACCAGAGGGCAAGTAAAAAGTCATAAATGCACAAAAAAAAAAGGCTTCAATAATAAAAAAACTCAAGTTTTAAGAAAAAAAAGTTTCAAAAATGACGAAATTTACCGATTTTAACAATCATAATTTTTTTGTGGATTCCTCCATTTACAGAGAACGAGAAAATTTGTTCAGTTTTTAAGAAAAATGTCTTCAACTAGATACGATTTTTGATCTTTTGACGTATCGTTGAAAGATATCGGCCCAGTGAGAGCTGATAAAAAGTGGCGACACATAAAAAAGAACACATCATGGTAAAATTGATACCTTTTCTACTTCTCATCGAAGCTAATAAAATTAACAATTTTTTATTAGTTTGTTTTAGTTCTATATTTTACTCAAATTATCAGCCATGAAGAATTTTTATTTTTAAAAACTCGTAAGCGTCTACCTTAATTTACGATATTTATGAGCCAGGCTGACACTGATTTTAATTCTATATTGTAGTGCTATTTTAGATATATAAAAATGTATTCTAGTTCATGCGTTGATTAACAAAATAAAAAATAATTGATAATTTTTACTTAAAATAATAAAAGTTTTATCAAAGTAATGAAAAATGCAATTTATGTCAAGTCTATTAATAAAATATACGTATAAATATCAATATTTATGGTATAAATATGATAAATGTCTGACATAAATGTTTAGTTTTTAAAAATTATATTTTATACACAGAAATAAAGTAAGCATTTTACAAAAACAGAACACGTAAGCAAAAAATGAAGGTAAACATTTTAATTTTTTTTCTAATTTTAAGCGTGGATGCTATAAAAAGATCACACAATATTAAGATGAGACAATGTCGTCCATATCAGATTAAGGAAAACATAGAAATATTAAATAAATTCTTTGAAAACCCTGAATGGCGGAATTTTAAAGACATTAAAAAGGTTAATTATCTAAAAAAAATACATACTGTAGAAGATATTTCTGAAATCAAAATTTTATCAAAAAGATTTTATATGAATACACGTGTTGCAACTTTGTTTCTTGCATGTACATATGGTAATATTTTGATGAAAATATTCTACATCATCAATCATTTTATTCAACATTGTAAAACATCTTTTGATAATAAAAATTATAATTATGGATACTTTTGTATTGACATATTTTTAGACACTATATATAATTTAGTTCCAATGACAACGAAAATGAAAGGCGCTATGGACGCTCTTGAAAGCTTTCATGTTTGCCCATGGTATAATAATAAAACCACACATTATATTTTTAGTAAAACTTTTACATTTTTAAAAGAAATACCGGAGAATTATAAGAAGTCGTTAATTTCACAAAATAATCCGTTATCCAATAAAAATATATTAATATACTGTAATCAGTTTTTTTCAGAGAGAAATAAAGAAGTCGAATTAGACAGAAAGATATTTTGTAATGTAATAGAAGAAAATTTGAAAACAACATTGGATAATTTATTCGAAAAATATAACAATCTACTGAAAAATAAACAAGTAATATATTTGTATGATTTCCTGCATAATGAAATAAATGAAATTATTAAAACTTCTATTGAAGAAAAGTATAATAAATTAGGATTCGTTTACGATCAGGATACTAATCAGACGTTACTACCAAATCCGAAAAAAGTGAAGTTGACACCACATGAACGTTTTCCAGACCGTAAAGTAGAAACCCTACCGCAATAACAACTATACTCGATTTCTATTAAAAGTTCATATTATCTCTTAAATATTTCTTTTATTTTGTATTATTTATATTTTTCGATATAAAATAATATGTAAATGTACCAAACGATATGTAAATAATATAAGAATCACTTTGCTTACTAATATAGTACTAGCTATTTAAGATCAGTAAAATATATATGACATTATTCAAATAGATATATGATACACCGTATACCGGCCTTAGATTTTATTAGAGTAAAGTTATTTTCTAAAATTGATTAAAATTATAATCAAATTTTATGATACAATCAGTTAAATAGATGTATTAACTTTTTGATTGGTTTTTTAGTGAAAGTAAATCTAAAATTAATCAAGTTCTTAATATTTCAATTGTAGAATCATTTTAAACACAAAAGTTACTTAAAAATGATTACTATGATATCTATTTAAGTAATCTATTACGATAAAAAGGCATAAAAAATTGATCTTTCTTGATAGATTTATTGTAAAGAGTAATTATAATATTTCCTACTGCATAGTAATCTTAACAGTATCATTATTTTAATTCTCATATAATTTTCTATTTAACGATGTCAATTTCAAACTTGTGAGTTAAGCTAAAAGTTATGGTAACACGTTCAACTTTTTTTTTACTATGAACTTTCACAATTGAAATTGAAATTTACTATGAATTTCAGATTTAAAAACAGCCCGAAAAGTTGAAAAAGAATAGTAAATTTTACATCTGTAGAAAGTTTCTTGTAATATAATGTATTTATTCATTATTAACAATCAGTTTTTACTGAAAAGTATTACAACAAGTCCTTTAAATTTGTAAACACGTTAAAAGCAAAGAAATATATAACTATTTTATAATTTTTTATTATTTCTCCATGAAAATTGCAATTTTAAATTCTTAAATATATATTTCATATTAAATTTAATTATTATAATTAGTATTTACTCAAATATTATACTTTTAAATCAAAGATCTACTAACCAGGATATAATTAAGGAAATTGAAGTTGATATTGATTTGTAATTATGTACCAATTTTTTAGGATTAAATAGTATCTATAGATATGCATCAAAACGTTTTTTATGATAGTGATTTTAATAAGTGTGAGATATCGATACTTGTATCGATACAACTATGTCACTTCCACACTAAGCTGAAATCTCACTACGCTATAGTTTTTTTGTGATTATCTTTTATTACGTACTGTTGAAGTTTTATGTAAAATTTATACTTTTTATTTGAATTTATATCTATTTAGAAACACAAGTTTTGTTTTTTTTTTGTAATATTTCTAGTAATTTTGTTTGTATGGTTTTTATACATATGTGTAGCATGCATTAGCAAAATATAATTTTATAATATAATAATTTTATATAATAATGCATTTTCTTTTTGATTGTAAAGAAAAAATATTTGTATTTGGAGTTTATATTTGATTTATGGCAGCTTATGAAGTTTTTAAGTATCTGAATTTCGCACTATTAAAATAACCACATTTTATTCTGGATTTTTATATAGTTTTTTACTTACTAATATCAAATATTGAAACTTAAAAATTCAACAAAATTTCACAAATATAATGTTCAAAGAACTGAAATTGTGCTAGCATCTATCTTAAATCACTCTATGGATAGCTGAAAAAACGTAGGCTGTTTGGAATAGCTTTATGCACAGGGCAGTTATGTGATTTAGAATCTCGTTGTTGATTTTACAAATTATTAAACTACAAATTTGTTAGTATAAAATATTACACACAAGGTCAATGAGAATACCAAATAAATATACAAAAAGGGTTCACATAAAATACCAAAAAAATATTAAATTCGATTTAAACCTTATTAAAAGATTTAATGTTATTTATACTAGAGAAATAGATACATGCGAATTAATTTATGTAATAAAAATCATGTAGTTTCAAGTGCGTACACGGACGCACATGCATACATATCGCTAACAGTGAAATCAATTGCATGATCATCGCAACCAAATATTTATTAGATAATTAGAAGTAAGTGAAAACATTTATTTAAATAATAAATCTATAATAATACCTTCACCGAAAAATGTTTAGTAATAAACAAAGTGAAGTAGGTGTCAGAAAAGAACTGACTAAAATAATTACACAAAAAAAATAAGATATGTGAATATTAAATAGTGTGTATATTTTGTGCAAGAATTAAATAGTAACCTTTTATTGTCCCTTTATCTTATATTCATTATATCAAACGTGCTTCTGTAGACTTACATACCCCAAGTTCTTATCACTTCCACTTTATTGTATTTTGGTACTGTAATATTTAAAATGTCAATAGTAGTATTACTTATAAAATGTTACTAATAGTTGAAGATTCTGAAGTTGTATACTGAAAAAAATATGAGATTTGTATTTAACAAACTCGTTTTATTAATTGTAACAGCTACCGAAGAACTCTAATATGTATCAATGTGTATGCTTAATGTAAATTAGTGATTTTCTGATACTACAAATGAAATTTTGTTAAACGTTGTTTTGTTAGGCATATTTACTACGTTGTTGGAAATACTTATCATTTAGTTACTATAACAATGTAATACATACAATAAAAATTTTAGTACAGTTAACTAAAATAATGTAAATACAATGATTATTGTTAGATTATATACGTGTAATTGTTTTATTGAAACTACAGAATAAATAACTGTTGGTTTTATTAAATAACTTATTACACTTAATTGAAACACATCGTCAATTCTATTAATACATTTGGTTAGTAATACAAACTATTAGCGCTGTCTGTAACGTATTTTGTAAAGATAATACTTTATAGTTGCAGTGGAATAATATTCATTACATCAACCCTTATAGTAGTAATTGTTGTAATATTATAGTATTACTTATAATGTTAACATATAATATGATGTTATCATTTGTACATGTATGTCACATATTAAGATTATACAAGATCACCAAAACAGGGTTCTCTTATTTAAAATACAAAATAATCAGTTAATTATGGGATAAAATTTACTTATTGTAGAGATTATTAAGTAACGCCTACACGCAGAGTCCTCATTATAATTAACCAATTAGAACAGAAAGCCTCAGCTTCCAAAATCATGGCAGCAATCGCTGGGCTACCCCCTTCGGACTATAAAAATCCATTTCCCCCCCTCTAAACCAGTTTTTTAGGTGGTTGTAAAATACACAAAATCTACCACCCTCTACTCAAGATTTCACTCTCCGACATTTAGCCGTTTTTTTAATTAATTTAGACTTGGAATATTTTTCTTTAAAACTAAATGATACTTAAAAATTTTAAACTGGACTTTGTCTTGGTGAATTTTTTAATTTAATTTAATTTGTTCATTAGATAATGTTTATTTTTCTTATTGCAGAAATAAATATCAAATAATATTTTAAACATTAAATCTTTTTTTTAATTATTTTATTTTAATAATAAATCCAGCCCAACTATAAATTTTTATTGAATAGTAAAAATCTATTGCGAGCATTTCTTATTGGGTAGCTGGTCTCTGAGCTTAATGTCTTTGTTCTAACAAACATCGTGCCGGCGGACAGAGTAAAGGTTGCAACTAGATATTATTCTAGAATTAGGTATATTAGGTTAAAATATAATTGTAAGCCTATGTGTATTGGGCAGCTAGTCTTTAAGCTTAATGTCTTTGTTTTAACGAACATCGTGCCGGCGGGCAGCGCAAAGAAACTTATGATTAAATTTTTATTGTTTATTTTTTGTTAGGGTGATTAATGTGCCAAATCTTTTCAAGGCGCTAGCGCTGAGACACATTTACGCCTTGATAAATTTTTTACATAGATATAAATATGTTTGAATCTTGTTTGGCCAGGCCAGAGGAAGATTTAAGAAATTTTGGTGTAGATTTCTCAATAAAATATACTCTCTCAAAAAAATACTTATTCAACAAACGTAAAAAATTAATAAGGACAAATTATAAATTCTATTACTAATAAAATATAGCGTGTAGAATCTATTACAAGTAAAATCAGTCATAGATTTTGTGTAATTAAATTGTATTATTTAAAATTTGAATAATTTTCGTAAGTATTATATTGACTATATGACGTGTAGTGTAAATCATATACGTAGTGCATTTAATATTAAAATCAACATTGAATTACTTGAAATATTATTTCATTACATAGGA
>NW_026099722.1:25072-27264 GCF_025091365.1 Daktulosphaira vitifoliae | reverse complement strand
TATTGAATGGAAATTATATAAATATTAATTACTAAGTCTTTTCATATAATATCGTGCATCCAGGGAATAAGTATTTGCGCAATCTCGTAGAATTTTATATGCTTGATTATAACGCAAATTTAATAAATTTTTGTTTTTTTTCAAGTTTTCATTTTTCTTAAAATAAAAATGATTTTATAACTAAAATTTGATATTAAAAAGATTGATATAAGGGAAATATTAATATCATAGTAATGAATGTTTGATATGACGGAAAAGCCTGTAAATATATAATTCTATGCATAATAAAAAATGTACTTAACTTTAGGATAACCTTCTAAACCATTCAAAATCCTAATTACACGAATTATTAGATTTAACCCCAAAAGCAAATCCTATTCGAACTCCTATTGTGAATCCTAATTAATCCTAATACGTTAATATCTACGTCCGCGTCCATTTCCACATTGAAGTCAACCTCTACTATTCAATCATTTCTTTATCAACGTTCATGACTACGTAAGCGTCCACTTCAACATCCACTTTAAAGTACAACAATACTTACTAAGTAAAACTACCTTCCATTTCGACTGTCGTTTCTACATCTATAACGCTATCTATGTGTTGGTACACGTTAGTAAAAAGCTATAGTCCATATGTAAAAACAACATGTGCATGTCAAACTGCCACGAAGGTAAACCTATTGAAAGACCAGCACGATTCAGAAACTAAGCGGGGACTTGAAAAAATAAGAGCTAGTATTTATCCACCTACTAATTGGATACTTCATCAAGACTTTAGTGGCAGAAGAAGACAATATGTCTAGTGATAGTAAAGTAAACGAATCAAACAATGATAAAATGAATAAAGAAAAAGAAATGAATATACCTATGATTAAAGTAAAATTGCTCATTGATCATATATGGAACAATACTTACAAAACCATTCAAATTCTTTCGGCGCCAATCTAAATCATCCACCTCTTTCAAACAAGCGATTAGGGTTGTAGGAAGCAATGAGATTGCTACCTAATTCTTTTTATGGAAGAGAGTGGAGCAACTGGAAATCCTTTTGGAAAAATAAAAATTTACAGTTGATGTGTAGAATTAGTGGCCATTCTACGGTTATTACGCGCAAATCATACTCGATTGTCCGGTAAGGCATGGCACTTCACATTTGTCTTACACCTTTAATTGGAGTATTAAGCTACAAAGCAACGGCCAAGGAGGACTACTATCATATACAATGAAGATAAAAGAGTTACAAAATCACATAATAAAACAAGAGACGTAAAACAAATATTCAGAGGTAGCCAATGCGATAGAAAAATCAATTAATAATTATTAATTGATTTTTAAAAACTTAGATTACTTGATTACAATCAAGTAATCTAAGTGTTTATGGTAGAACTCGAAAATTTGAAAGATTTTATAAGAACCCGGAATTCTTCAATACTTAAAATAGCAATTCAAGCAGCTAAAGAAGAATAGAGGATAAGACTATCAAATATTCGAGGGAAAAAATATTTGAAAGATAGACCACAAAAACGTTTCAATCCACAATATTCAATATTGAAACTTTCGACTTTCAGCACAAGCTGTCATTTATGTAGTCAAAAGGAACAATTTGCTAAATTCTGTCGTAATAATAATTCTACATGCGTGAATATCACAAATAATGCTAAAGTACACAAGCCTACTATGCAAAAAACAATGTGAAAATTAAGAATTAATGTTGTATTGTATTATTTACTGTTCAATCACAACTATATAATATCAATATTTTATCGAAAAGTGAGTATTTTATTAAGTTTTAATTGCTTTGATAAATGGGCCAGCACAAAATTGTTAACTTTTTATATTGTACATTAAAGATATAAATTTGTTAGTGCTCAGATTCACAATTTTAATGAATCTTTCGGAATAATCACAGATTTAAATAATTTACAATAAAACCGAAATGGACTCATAAATTTTATAATATTAAATAAAATATTTTTTATAATTTAAAAAAAAAAAATATAAGGGTTAATTAATAAAGTATAGCACTGATAAATATCTTGGTGGAATAATATGAAGTATATATTTACATTCTTGTCAATTCAGGAGAAATTGAATTTCTACAGTTTAAGTTTTTTTTTATTGAATTTTTAGAATAATCTAAAAACCATTGAAATATTATTAATATTAATATTTTGTTATTTTATACCTCAA
>NW_026099722.1:19264-22698 GCF_025091365.1 Daktulosphaira vitifoliae | reverse complement strand
TAAAAACCATTGAAATATTATTAATATTAATATTTTGTTATTTTATACCCCAAGATTTTCTAATGAAAACAATCTTGAGTGGAAATCTGTACAACAATTATCAAAGTTCTTGGTAATAATAGATTTATCTAATTTTAAATATTCAACCAATTTTTGACTCATTTCATTTGGATCCATTTCACGAGAAATTATATTATCTCTTAATTTACATAAAAATGTATTGATTTCTTCTGTAAAATTACAAATTAATATTTATAAATTAATTATATATATGAATTTTATATTCAAATACTGGTTGGCTTGAATTATAACTTTATAATACTGTTGAAATGTTATCATGATGGAATCCATTTTTTACTAAATTTACTAGAATCATTCACATATTTTACAAAACTAAATAGGTCGTATTCTTGTAAATATTTTTAGCATTTGTATTTGGATTTTATTAGGGCATTGAAATGATTTTTATGATTTTTAATGATTTTCTACTTAATTAAATAAAAATTATGTTTTTTTTTCAAATTTGTAGATCAACGTATAATTTTAAATATATAAAGATTTCAAAGATTCTTAAATGTCTTACCATAATTCGTTTGTTCAAGACCTTTTACGTTTAACTTGGCAATGCAATTATGAAATGCAACTTGTGCTTTTGGTAAATTTTTCGATGATAAATAATTGATAACTTGATCAAGATTAATTTCTGCTGATGTGGATACTATTAGTCCCTAAAAAAAAATAGTACAATTAGTATTGTGCATAATCGAAACCATATTGACAAAAATTTNAATTAGTATTGTGCATAACCGAAACCATATTGACAAAAATTTAACAGTGATTATTATTACTATCGTAAAACGCTTTAAAATGAATGTGCTTTAAGATATGTTATTAAATTTTTTTTTTTTTTTGAGTGTTTTTTTTATTTTGTGGAGTTGAGCCTTATAATTATATAATCCTTATATTGTTTTAAATCATACAAAAATTTATTTTCATAAAAAAAAAAACAGGTATATAAAAAGATAGTAAATAAATAAATCCATAAATTACCATTTAATAATGGTAATTTATGGATTTATTTTTACTTACAATAGACAGAATTGTTTGAAATCTCAAATAAATCATGTTTTGCAAATTGATTGATCTAGAAAATAGATTTTTTAATTTTTCTATTTTTAAATATTTTTTATATTAATGTATCTTAAGAATTAGGGAATGCAAAAATAATAAAACGCAACGACACAATTTTATTTATTTTAAATAAATTATCTGTTATTTAGTGTTTCAAGTTATTCTACAGTATTATACTGTAGGATAATTATGACCAATAATATACGTATAAAACATTTATGATTGTAATAAAATTGTATACAACTAACACTTTAGTGTGTAAAATTAACAATATAATATAATACATTATATAACAAGTGCTGCAAGTTACAACCTTTTTGGATTGTAAATCGATAAATGCTAGTTGTTTAAAACATAATAGAATATACAGTTTATGGAATTTCTGTTATGTCGTGTATGGCCAATTGTTTGGCATATACGTATATTGCAATATAATGTAATTGATAATTATCAATAAAAAATTGATAATCTTTATTTTATATTACTTATAAACAAAAAAATAACTTATCTGTCGTAACATGTATACTGTTCAACACAATTTCTTATTATTTATATATATAAGTCAATGTATCCATTGTTAAATATGCTATCTCAATATAATAACTATGTAGTGTATAATTAGATACAATAAACTAAAAAGATCACTAAAAGCGCTGACAACAGTATCCCTGGGGTACTATCATTCACTATAAAAAACACAGAAATCTTTTCAGACTAGAGTTCGCTTTCACCGAATTCAATTAAAAAAACAATTGTTAGCCACGACCCCGTGTTGTTGTCGGTTATCTTTTTATGCTTCTTGCTTATATATCCACACGAAAAGAATTTGTTTTAATTTTTTATCATGTGACGAAGTACGAATCCAATACCACTGAGTATATATATACATAACGAAATATTTATTGAATCACTTCACAGCAATTTGCAAGAAGAAAAGAAATAAGTAAATTTATGTTATCCCAATTATTTAGAGTTAATAAATCTGAGTAGAGAACGACGAAGCAATAGATAATTTATTAGATCAATATCTTTAAATGTTAATTTTGACTGGTTGGTTAAAATATTATACAATAGAACGTTATATGGTATTCGTAAACTGGCTCCACCGTTTCGTTGCCTTAAAGATGTTTTAAAAAACCTAGCTTCATTTCTACTGTATAAGTTAGGCTCTGGTATTTGTGGACTGGCTCTGGCATTTTTTGGCCTCTTAGGTAGGACATTAGAAACTAACCAGACAAAAGTTTATTACACCTCAATTAGAGGTACTGCGTATATTATTTTTATATCTACTTGTCTTTGTCGTTCTAAACCTTCCAACCATACGACCCCCATAGAACCACAATATCAAGTTCTCACCATATACAGCACAAGCCGATTCTTATTTTATTAATTTTTGTTATTTGAATTATAACAATTAACCGATAGCGTTTAACAACATCATAACGTTACTATATTAAATAATATCTACAATTTTTCTGATTACGTCGAAATTTTAAACAACTATAACTCGTTGNCGTCTAAATTTTAAACAGCTATAACTCGTTGAAATTAAAATAGTAATAAACATTTTTTTATCAAATTGAATATATCTGATCATCAAACTTTGATGATTAAAAAAGAAATGTGGTTGCCATTTGAAAATGTAATTTTGATACAAGTTTAGGATAAAAGGTATGGTAATGGAAAATTAATTTTTTGAATAAAGCAACTGAAAAAGAACCATTATTGTTATAAAAATGAAATAATGATTAGCTTTCATATGAATTACAAGCAATTTAATACATATAGTGAACGTGTGGGTGTAGCCTGTATTGATGAATTATACGTAAGGGGCTGGGAGAATAACACGCATTGTTTTATCTCATAATTAACCCCCTGGAATAGTTTTGTTATTAAACGGAAATTATTTGCTATTTAAAACGTCAAAAATTTTAAATGTCTAGGTATTACTATAGTTTTCTGAGATATAATATAAAAGTTTGGAAAATCAGTTCGATTAAAATCTCGGTCATCCATTCTTAAAAACAAAATAAATATTGTTTATTTTTTTTTTTGCATATAATATATCATTTTATAGATAAACAAATTAACTAAAATTTTTTTTTTGGATTTGGGTTTCCCTCCTGAAACGAAAAATATTTAAACAGCTGTTCTACCAGGTTTTGAAATCTTTCATAACTTATGATACAGTAAATATTTTGCGTTTTTTTTTATTTTTTAATAGTTTTCACAATTTTAGCTTCGATGTGAAGCTGAGAAGGTATTGGTTTTACTAAGATGTGTTTTTTTTTTTTTTTTTTTTT
>NW_026099722.1:12307-19083 GCF_025091365.1 Daktulosphaira vitifoliae | reverse complement strand
CCCTCGTTCCCCGTAAATGGGGGAAACCTCCAAAAAAATTACAAATTTAAAAATCGCTAATTTTCGAAATTTTTTCAATTTTTTTTTCTTAAAAGTGCTATAACTTTTTCAAAAATGAACATATCAATATAATTCTTTTTTACATAGATGTGTAATATCATTAGCTTTCGTTTGGTATATTTTTTTCATAAATTTAACCCTTAACCTGCCCACAAGGGGGGATTTAAAATGACAACTTTTTCAACTTAACTTTTGAAAATATTCCAGAAGGTCTGACACTTTTATATATATCTTAAATTAAAGCTAATGTAATGTTCTTTATTATGAAAAAAAAAAATTTCGGACTTTATTTTATCTTCACGGTGAAAGTGGCTACCGAATGCTATTATTGTGTGAAAATTCTCGATTTTATTTTTTACATTTTTAACTTTATAATGCTATGACATATTGAAAAGTGTATGGATCAACATTATTTTTTTATGAGAAATAATATTTTTTAATAATCCCTTTTTCATTCTACATACTTTATCTTAATTAGGATATTAATAATGAACTAGCAGATAATGTAGCTTTTGGAATAGTCCACCAATTTTTTAAAATTAAACAGTATCTAAAGATTTGTATCGAAGCGTTTTTTTTTGATAGTGATTTTAATCACTGTCAGATATCATTATACTTAATTCAACTATGCCACGTCACCACTGTGCCGCGACCCCCCTGTGCTGGGTTTTTTTACGTTAAAAATATATTTTTAACTTGGTCCAAAACTGTAAAAATTATTAAAAATTAAAACAAACACAATTTTCTACTGAATCAAAAGTTATGAATGATGTCAAAATCTGGTGGGATATCTTGTATAATCCTATGATAATGTTGCACAAACTTGGGACCCTTCAAGTTGGTCCAAACAAAATTTATAAATACATATTGTTCAAAGCCTTAATTACAATAATTAAATAGAATAGCATATTACTACACAGTCAATTTTGGTTAATACCGTGGTCGTAGTTTTCTGCGTGCAATTACCAATTTTTATTTACTCAAAACAATTAAATTAACAATTTTAAGAATTTTTACATTTTATAAACTATATTTTCATTAATTTATCCACTGTAGAAAAAAAGGACTCATTTTGTATGTACATAATATATTTTTGTCTCCACATTTATCGATAAAAAATATTCCTACTACAATTTATAAGAAAAAATCATTATTTCTTTAAGTTTTTTAAAAAAGTTCAGTTTATTTTATAATCTATATATTCGTTACAAATTCATGTTAAATACATAACATAAGATAAAGATGTTATTTTTTGTTTAATAAAAGATATATAATTTTTTTGGATGTTGAATTTTATTTTTATGTATCCTTGTAACTTAATAAGTATTTTTATGGCACATTATTTGATAAGTGATATTTAGTATTATCCAAAAGCTTTGTTAATACCACGCCCATGGCATGGCTTTTTTAAAAAATAGTTATAAATTAAGAACTAAGCAATTATCTACTATATAGCTAATTATTTTTAGTAAATAATTTAATTTGACTCCACATAAAAAAAAATCAACTCAATTCAAATGAAATTGAATTACAGTTTGTGGTTAAAATTAATACTATGAAGTAATTCCGTACACACTCAATGTATTAAAATACTTATAACCTAATTAGTATTTGTNCTTATAACTTAATTAGTATTTGTCTTAATATTGTTCACGACCCATTAAACAGTTTTGTAATAAATTGATAAAAACAGACTATTTAAAAATATTGAACAATTTTATAATAAAAATTATATTTTTAATATTCAACACAAATAATATAATATATAAATAAGATATAAATTATGATATTTAAATGTAATTAATTATTAAAAAATATACACTAAAATTTTATTGTATGTAAAGTTATAACAGTTGTCAGTTATATGTATTCCATTCTATGTATAATATATTTTAATAACATAGTTACCTAAAAATTTGACCGTATATTTGATGAAAATACTGCAGTTGTATTTAACAAGTAAATTAAATTTGTTATTTTTTTAACGATTTATATATTCTTGTTTTTCAAGCGAAATTTATTTTTAAAAATCTAAATATCAATAATCGAACTTTTGCAAATACAAACCGATAATAGTTTTAAAATAATTTTATTTAAATAACGTTTTTTGAGTGTTTATTGTGTTTACGATATTAGTATAGTTTTAGTTTTAATTGCTAGAGAGGGAACAAAAACAACCCATGCACTTAGACCTGTAGATTAATTATGTGTACCTCCAACCGAATTATATTATTTCAGTTTCTTTACATGTGTTTCCAACGGAGTGTTGTTGCCATTGTTGAACCTAAGATTATATTCAGATTATATATCATGAACCGCTCGATTACTCATAAAATAATGAAAATCCTTTTCTTTTTTATATTTTCAATATCAACTCAATTGAATTAAAATTTTAGAATTGACCTTATTATAACTTAAAGTTTTCATTATAAAAGAAAAAAATTATGTGAAATTCCAAACTTTAATATTTTTCTAAAAATGGTACTTTTTTTGTGATAAATTGGCGTTTCTGAGCTCATTTAAAACCATAAAGAAGTTATTAATTTTTAGTGATTTTCAAATATGATATTGTATAGTGTATAATCTATGTTTCAGCTAAATTTCAAAAATTTGCTTAGTATTATTGTATATGTAATATATTTTGTTTTTTTAACGTTGTGACTATTTTGAACTTTTTTTACATTGAAAAAGCCATAAAAATGAGAAGGTCGTAAAAAAAAAGATTTATATTTTTATCTAATTATAGTATAAAGAACAAACACTGAAAATTAAAGAAAAATATGAGGTGGTCGTGCAACCACTTCTGGATGATTTATTTGGCATACATTGACTACTATGTTTTTTGATTATGTACTACTGTACGGAGATCGCTAAGTTCTCCCCACGAGAAAGAACAAACCACTTTGAAATATGTTCGACTAACAACAGATACACGACTGCGTGACGTCCACCACAGAATTTGAAGTGTTCCCATCGAACGTCAAGGTGGTTCTCTTGTTGGCCAACGAAAGTTCTGAGGCCAACATCAGTTCGTCGCCACGCTGATCTGTAAAACCGGATCCCCATGCCAGGGCATTTGCGTTTAAGTCCTTGGCGTAAGTTACATACCATTTTTTATTTTTTTTGTAACATTACTGCCATTATTGCCACAATAATGGCAGGTTTGGTTTAATTAACCCAACCGTTCTGAAACTGCCGTTAGGCACTACTTTGGAGCGGCCTATTCCTGTATCTATACATCACATAGTCGTGTTGTGACTCCGCCTGAAGTTAATCAACAACTGAGTCACAATACGGCGTGGCCTCCCCGTTAGCCAGACCCGAAATTCGGATCGGTTGCCCAGTCTGCACCACGTGTTGGTCGGGGTAGGACTTTGTGAAAGTTGGGGCTTAATAATTCATAAAAAGTTAGAAAACGCGTATGCGACATAAGGCGTTAGTCAGACTGGTGGGCGTGACCGCCTCTGTCGAACGATTTTTTGTTTTAGTTTACGTCATGTTCCTAACAATATTAATAATAAATTTAAAGGAATTAAAAAAAACAAATTTTCCAATGTCTGAAAATAAAACGATATTTATCTCGTTTAAATTTTTTTTGCCATTCTTATAATTTTCATGTAAGCAGCAAAATTAAATAAATAGAAATTTTAAATAAGAACTAGAAACACGAATAATAATTGCACATATTTTTATTTTATTATTAATTGTTTGTATGACTCATGTAAATTCTCAAAAAATAAAATCTGTAAGTTACCATATTTATTAGGCCTGTACTATTTATGTTAAAAAAAAATATTCCGTCTATTGTCAAGTTGCCAAAATTATTAAAAGTATTTGTTTTGTTTTAATGACGACATCTATTATTAACCCTTAAACAGTCGCGTGGGGGTCTAGCATACCCCCACATAAATAAAAACGGATGTATTATATTGCATAAAAGGTGTACATAGATATAAATTTAGAAGATGGTTTTTATAGTAATATTGAATAGATTTTCATAATTAAATACCTTCGCAAAAAAAAATTAACGACTTAAAATATCCATCAAAGTTGAAATGGATCATATTGACCCCCACGCGACTTGTAACGTTATAATTTTTTTTTGGACATGTATTTTTTTCAAAATATCGTTTTATGGTAAATGCAATGTTATAATTGATATAATATTGTGGAATTGGGATTATGTGGATCTGCCACCGAATGTGCAATTAAATTTTAAAAATAAATAATCTATTGAGAATTTCCACTTGATGATATGGAACAAATACGAACAAAACATGTAATAAATACATCCCGTCGCAATGTGGACACATTGATTATCGGTGCCCCATTAAAATTACCACTATTCAGAATTGCCCCTCCTGACCCTACTCGTATTATAATAATTAAATTGTATAGAAATATTAATAATACAAAAATTCAATTCAGAAAAATAATTATGTAAATGTAAATACACATAAAACTAATAAATATAAGCCGTGTTTGAGCTCAAAGAAATACAAGAAGAATTAATAAAAATACATTTTGAAATAGTAAAAGCTTTTATTTACCGTATTAAAAATAAGATTTTGCAGTTTAAATAATTTTTTGACAAACCAAAATTTTTTAATGAAATTTTGAAAATTAAGTTTTTTTTCGTAATATAATTTTTAGTAATGCACATAATTTTGTAATTTATTTATTTTTTAATTTTAATTTTTATCCATATTTATATATCATATGGTAACAAATAATGTCTTTGAATTTAAAAAAATGAACTTTTATATATATATTTTATACGTTTTTAGAAATGGGGTCTAATAGACCCCCACGCGACTATGAACGTTTAAAATAGGTACGCGCACGCTTAAGGGTTAATAAGTTCTTTTTTACCTTATATTTTGTATTTCTTATTTTATAGACTTATAGCTTATAATTTATCCAAAATACTATAATTATAATATAATGAATCTACGAACATTTTTCTTATTTATTTCGATATCACTGAAAGTTGGTCGAATGCATTAAAGGGTTGAACCACTTTTAATTAAAATGTATAAATATCATTTAGAAAAACAGTAACTATTTTTATAATTTATAATTGAAAAATATTTTTATTTGAAATTTTCAACATTTAGTGGAAGTAGAAATTGAACAAATGTTCAGCATAACAGTTGTAAGGATATAAAAATACTCTCAAAAATGGCTCGCATTTAACACGATAATAGTTCTCTTAAACTATAGAGTATTGTTGTAATTAGCAAATAAAAAACTGTCTAGCCTTCATGTCTATAAGTCAACGTGCCGCATACGGATACGCTATTCTATAATCGTAGTACGATTATTGCCTATAAAAATGATAATGCATGGGCACAATAGGGGATACTTAGGTCACTCAATAAATGTACAAAGAATTCTTAAGAATCAAAAGTTAAGTGAATTTTTGATGACAAATAAAATAATTATATATATATTCATAAACCAAAAATTACATAAACTCAGTGGTATAGAATTAAGTTGTTATGTTGATTATAATAATTACATTATAAATTATTTTATATATATATAGAATTCTTGGCGAAGAAAAAAATAATTTTACAATTAAAAATACGAGTATTTAAAATTTTATAGAATCAAACTTGATTCTTTGTAGCTGAGTAGTGTATTTTATTTAATGAATAAAATGTAAATTAACTTCGATATAATGATTAAAAAGAGTATCTCAATAGATATTTGAAATAATATTCTACCAAAGTATGATATTCAATAATAATTGCATGACTCAACTTAAGATAATTTATGTCCATTTATACTTTTGCGTGTTTGCAAAGCTGTGAAAAATAGTTTTAATAAGTTATTTTCAAATTCTTAACATGCACCTTAAAACTGAATTATTAAACGATTATGTTCATGTCTATGAGAAAAATAATATTGTTCTGTTTTTTGACAAAAATAACTTTATATTTGATTATATTGTAGTAAAAAGTGGGATGGTGTGGCCGAATTGGTCATGCAGCAGTGCCTAATGTGTACTATTTCAAAAACAATTTTGTAGTAAAACCAACTTTAAAAATAGCAAAATTTTTATCGTGAATATTATTTCTTGTAGTCAATAAATATAAACATGAAATGGGTCAGTTTTCAGTCCTACTACATGTACGTGGTAGTTTGACTGACCAACTCCGTGTGCTAAAGGCCGCGGTACAAAGTCTGACAAGTGAGGCGCAGATGACGACGACCCGTTGCAATTTTTTAACACGCTTATATTAGTTTCACTTGTATGTTTGTTGTTTGTTGTTTGTTTGTAAGTTTGTAACTCCACGCGGCACGTGTTATTATGTCGTGTATGACCTTGAGACTAGACTGTCGTAACGCATTCGCCCCACCCCGCTCACCACTCGTAGACAACAATATTTTCCGACCCGTAGACGCGCGCGTGTCATCAATTATATATATATGTATAACAAATTTTATTGTGATTGACGCGGCCCCGAGTCGTTTCGTTATACACGATGCCCCACGACTCAGGCCACCTTTATCAGCCGTCGCCCTATTTTATGAGTATTTGTCTGACCAACACCGCGCGTTTTACGTAGTCTTTTTCTCGTTGTCAAAGTGACAACGTCAACAAACCGATCTGCACTCGCGCACCGTCGTCATCTATGCTGCTAACCTTTTGCCGACCGAGGAGTACGCCGGACATCGCGTCGTCGACGCCAGCGAAAGTGCCGCGATAT
>NW_026099722.1:7935-10676 GCF_025091365.1 Daktulosphaira vitifoliae | reverse complement strand
ATATATATATATTCTAATTACTATTAAAACTTATATATTAATACACTTTATTCTCATTAAGAAATATGTAGTGTATTCATTCCGATTACGGGGGATGATTCTCGTATCGTCATTTTTCGTCACTATCTCCACGTTACGCGCCTGCTGCTTTCCTTGGATGTGATAGCCGTTTCTTAGACTCCCTCTCCGGAATCGAACCCTTATTTCCCGTTACCCGTTACAACCATGATATTAATATTAACTACTATTATAACATGAAACTAAAAAGTGAAAAATAAATATAGTTTAAAAAAACTAAAAATCACGCTTTTAAAGCACATCGAACTAAAAAGTTAAAAATAATTTTTAAAATTAACTTAAAACAATAATGAACGAAAAATACTAGTNATAATTTTTATAATAAGCTTAAAACAATAATGTACGAAAAGTACTAGTATTATTGTGAAAAAAAGCGTCAGGCGCTCAATATACAAAAAATATGGCATAATGTACCCACGCTTTTTTTCACAATAATACTAGTATTTTTCGTTTATTATTGTTTTAAGTTAATTTTAAAAATTATTTTTAACTTTTTAGTTCGATGTGCTTTAAAAGCGTGTTTTTTAGTTTTTTTAAACTATATTTATTTNAAAGCGTGTTTTTTTAGTTTTTCAAACTATATTTTTAATAGTATTATTCATTTATAGTATTTTAAATTAACAATAAAGAAAACAGGGCATACGTGTTTTATGTATTTTTATAATTCGAATATATTTAAAACATTAGTTATGTGCTCTGGTTGCTGTTCTAGCGACAAACATGGACATACCACTTAGTAAAAACCTTATTTCATACAAGTCCATTAATGTACAATATCACCATAAAATAAAATTGTAGTCATCTTTGGTATTATTAACTTTATTAGAATCTTATATCATAATTATCCCCATTCGACTATTTTAATATCAATTTATCACCACAAATAAAACTAAAAATGGTTAAAGCAATGAGTCTTATGACATCGATTCAGAAAATACCATATGAATAATTTTAAAATCAAATGAAATATACGATTATACTAATATAAATATTGATTACTTCATATCAATCCAGTCTAATAATTTGTTTGACAGATTTTGTACATCACTGGTTCTTGGATTTATATCCTACATTGTGAAACAAAAATGACCAATAAAATAGGAAAACTGTTGATAAATGATCTCTTAGTAGTAAATGATAATGTGGAGAGAGAGGTTAAGTCGATTAAAGATTATAACAATCTGTTAAAAGGACGTTATACAGCCAATTTTAGAGCGTAAAAACATGTCTTCTTAAAATACATATTATACACTAAATACTGCACTTGGAGCAATAACACTCATAATAAAAAAGAAAGAGAGCAATATTTTGGAGATGTTATATTCGTTTTTGGATATATTGTATTAGTAAAGAGTTAAATTTGATTGCAGTTTAATAAAGAAGTACATTTTCAAATTCAATTATTTAGCTTAATATTAGGTTAATCTCAAAATAGTTATGAAATTGTCTTCAAAATATTGTCCTCTTTCAATTTTGTAATAGGTGTTGTTGCTCTAATTGTAATACAGAGTGAGTAAAATGTATTCTTTTTAGATATATTTTAGACCACTTTTGTAGATTTTTTTGTCGACTAGTGCTGCCCCTATCGATTATATTTTTAAATTATTGACAGATGATCGTGTGGTGTGGCTCGATATGTCGCCGAAACGTTATCAATATTTCTTTAAATAATTTCTCTAACACGTGCGTACCAATTTTATTATGCCGGCACTCAATGTTTGAATTGTTATTACTTTTCAGAATCTAAGCTTCGACGCAAAACCGAGAAGGTATTAATTTTACTATGAAATATTTTATTTTTTTTTTTTGTGTTCGTTACCACTTTTTCTCAACTCTCGCCGAACTGATTTCTTTCAACGATATGTCAAAAGATCACAAATCATAACTCGTTGAAGAAATTACATATAAAATTGAAAAAATTTCCCTCGTTCTCCGTAAATAGGGTAAACCTTCAAAAAAAATTAAAAATTTAAAAATTGTTCATTTTTCAATTTTTTTATTTAAAACTGTCATAAATTTTGGAAAAAAAATAAATAGAAACAATTTTTTTTTAATCTGACTCTTATCCCGCCCACAGGGAGGATTCAAAATGACAACATTTTCACAAAAAATTAACTTTTGGAAATGTTCCGTAAATACTGACACTTTTATATATATCTTAAATTAAAACTTAGGTAATATACTTTATTAGTAAAAAAACTTGTCAGACTTTATTTAGTTTTCATGATGAAAACGGACATTAAAGTTAATTAAAAAATACTATTATTGTAAAAATTTTTTTTTTATATTTCTATTACTTTTTGAAAAATGTATGGATCAATACAATTTTTATATGATAAATACTATTTATGTACCTCTTTCATTCGACATACCTTTTTTTTAAATCAGACCATTTCCCTTTATACATGGGAGGTTCAAAACTTAAAAATCCATACAGAAAGTAAAATTTTTTCAACTTAATTTTTGAAAATGTTCCAGAAATACTGACATTTTTATATACATCTTAAATTAAAGCTTTTGAAAGCTTGTCTAATAACATATTTTGTTTAAATATTAATATCTACATTTTAAGATATATTCATTTTTATGATAAGTACAATATTTTAGCTTCGATGCGAACCTGAGAAGGTATTGGTTTTACTACGATGTGTTTTTTTTTTTTT
>NW_026099722.1:0-7874 GCF_025091365.1 Daktulosphaira vitifoliae | reverse complement strand
TGTCTGTTACCACTTTTTCTCAGCTCTCACTGAACGGATTTCTTTCAACGATATGTCAAAAGATCACAAATCGTATCTAGTCAAAGACATTATCCTTCAAAATTGAAAAAATTACCCTCGTTCCCCGTAAATGGGGGAAACCCAAATTTATAAAACGCTAATTTTCGAAATTTTTTCAATTTTTTTTACTAAAAACTGCCGTAACTTTTTCAAAAATAAACATATCAATATACATTTTTTTTATATAGATGCTTAATGTTTTTACCTATTATTTGGTATATTTTTTTTGTAAATTTGACTTTTTTTCTGACCACAGGGGAGGATTTAAAAAGACAACTTTTTTACAAAAAATTAACTTTTTCAACTTAACTTTTGAAAATGTTCCGGAAGGTCTGACACTTTTATATATATTTTAAATTAAAGCTAATGTAATATACTTTAATTTGAAAAAAAAAATTTGACCTCTGGACTTGTCTTCGTGGTGAAAATGGCTACCGAATGCTATTTTCGTGTGAAAATTCTCGATTTTATTATTTATATAATATTTAACTTTATAATGCTATAACTTATTGAAAAGTTTATGGATCCTCACAATTTNTATTGAAAAGTTTATGGATCCACACAATTTTTTTATGAGAAATAATATTTTTTAATAAACCCTTTTTCATTTGACATACTTTATCTTTATCGAGATATTAATAAGGAACCAGTAGATCAAGTAGCTTTTGGAATAAAACACCAATTTTTTTTAAATTAAACACTATCTAAAGATTTGCATCGAAGCGTTTATTTTTGATAGTGATTTTAATCACTGTCAGATATCATTATACTTGATCCAACTATACCACGTCACAACTGTGCCGCGACCCCCCCGTGCTGGGTTTTTTTTATTCCAATTTATATTTTTTCACATTTCTTGACGATTTTTTTAAATAATAAAACATTAAACCTATAACTGCGTATAATTTATTTTTTGTGGTATATTTATTATTGAAAAATAAAACAGATACTGCAAGTGTTAGTAGATTTAGTAGTAGCGATTTTCAGTTTGTAAAATAACACGATGCCCAAGAACTTTGACATTACTTACATCGTCATGTTGTCGACACTGGTTTTACACGTGGGCCGTTTATTGATAAGCAACAACAGGTTATTTATAAACAAACAAACCGAATGGACGAACACGGCTCGTATAATATCGCAGGACTTTCGCTGATGTCCACGACTCGGTGTCCAGCATGATCCTCGGCGTCAAAAAGTTAGCTGCGTTGATGGTGAAGGAACGCGGATGTGGGTCGGTTCGTCGAGTTCGGTCGTGCGACACGTCCGGAGCCGGTGGCTTACATTCTCGACGTTGTCACTTGGACAACGGAAACAAGACACTCTGTATCGTTTGCGGCGGGTCGTCGGCACTTACTGGACTTTGACCGTAGCGTGTGGCATGCGGTGCTGGTTAGTCAAGTACTCATAATAGGGCAGCGGCTGATAAAGGTGGCGCGAGTCGCGAGGCATTGTGTATCATGAAGCGATGCAGGACCGTGTCAACATTTAAATTATAATCATATAAATAAAATTTAACTATAATATAAAAAATTTAATTTAATTTTTTTTAAAAGTGAGATTCTTATTGTTATTGTAAGTGAAAATTTTAATAACTGGTTTACATTAGTTTTTTAAATAAATTAATTATTTGGTACTCCATCATTTTTTTCGGAAAATAATAGACTTGTCAAAAATTGTATAATAACATATTTTATTAAATATTAATCTATACATTTTAAGATCTCATTATATTTTCATAAAAAAACTACATCAAAAAAAAACTTATTGTATATTTTATATTCTATTAGGATGTGTTTTTTAAAAAAAGTTATAAATGTTTGATAACGCAGACAAAAATATTTTAAAATGCTATTTTTTACAGTAGGGAAATGTTGAAATATTTTTTTTAATTAATAAAACTGAGAGGTTTTTTCAACCGTTTGATAGGATTAACTAGTTTAAACTTAAGTTCTAATGACGCATAAACCAACAAAATCAGTGCAATGAGAGCTGAAAAGTTTCATGGAATGACATAAAAGAAGCTCAATTTATTGTTAAAACGATATCTTCTTAACTTTGTATCGAACAAATTATTTATCGTTTATGCGAATAGTTGAGTTTGAAACATTATCTTTTTTGCTAATTTTTAAATTAAGTTTTAGATAAAAATTTTAAAGGAATTTTCACTTTCAAGTACTTAAATGTTATATGATCTAATTTTTTTTTCATATGCTTAAACTAAACTAAGATTATTCCTATTTTCATTGAAATATACAAATTAAAATAACTTTTTATGATCTAAATAAAGCTTTATTACAAAATAGTATTAAAATTGAAACAAATAATATTTTAGTCCCAAACTAAAAAACAATATAACTGCCAAGAATACAACCAAACGCGAATATATAGCTGATACGATCACATTTGCATGTGCCCATATCTCTGTCTCTCATAAAATCATTGTACCGTTTAATAGACATATATATATATATATAATAAACAAAGTGACATACAACAATACTAACAGGAGGGCGGACTGCACACATAAACACTTTTGCAATTCACGGCCAATGGGCCATAATAATATATCCCTATCGACAGTTGACATTTTAGCGTCTTCGCGATCCCAACTTTTGTCTGATAATTAACTTAACTTTTCCACCCGTATATAGTGTCTGTGTGTCACCGTCAGCTCCCTGTTGGATTATATCATCTCTAGGTGTCCAACAGGTTGTATTATCTATTTTTATTTATTATCAATTGCTTAATAAATATTTATTTATATCGTTGTTAACCCAAAAATGTTATATATATATATAATTTAGCGCGACCCTTAGTAGTTCCTCTAAGGGAATATAAATTAAATAGGAAACTTCAGTACCTGAGGTAGATATAGCCTAGACAGCAGTGAACACGAACGAACATTGAAAAGATATATGGTTTCAGCTTGCACATGTTCGAGCTAAATGTGCTCTTTGTCATGGTAATCACTCAGTAAATAACCGGCACTATCATTTAAAAAATCATCCCTATCGAATAAATTCCCGGTTCGTACGTATTTCGAAGTATTGAAATGAAGAAAAAATTTCGAATTAGTGAATGACATTTTATAATAATTATCATGTAGTCTTCTAATTGCCGACGGCTGGCAGCTATAACTTATCTCGTTTATCAATAGCAATATATTATTAGAATTTAGAAACGATTATAATAACGTCACTAAATAATCAGTAGCAGCAACGTCCGTTTAAAAAAAAAAAATCTAACACGATCATTTTTCATTTATTCAATTTTTATTATACATACTGTAAATATTCACAATTGAAGTAATATTTTGGAAAATAACACACACACATACATATATAATGATCATTAATAAACTTATAATTTGAAAACAATAATTTATGACTGATGTCAAAAATCATAATACAAATATATAATACATTTAAAAAAATAATATTATGATGATAGAATGATACTATAGATTTCCTTCGGAATTCATTAAGTTCTATCACTAGTTCCAACATTTTGATTTAAAGTGGAATCATCTAATACCAAATACGTGTAAAAAGCAGCACAACAATACTCTGCAAAAGGGATTTCGTCAGATCCAAAAATGAAGAATTTTATACCACGAACAACTCCATCTAGAGGAATTTTACCAGAAATCATTTTAATTATATCTCCGATTATATATTTTTGTACATCGTTTCGGTCGTCTTCTTTTAATTCTCCTTCGTGCACATCTAAAGCATAGTAAAACTATTAGCCCATTTATTTTTATTGTATAGACAGTGTATAAGGTTCAATTACTCATTTCTGACGTATCGTGTCCATCAAGAGAATACATATTTATGCAAGCTCGCAGAATGTTATATGCTCGATAAAAACGCAAATTTAATCGTTTTCTAAATGTTTTCAAATGGCCCGTTATCTTAAAATAAAGATGTTTTTATAATTAAAAAGAGATATTACTAAAACCTGTATAATGTAAATATTTATATCATAGTTTAATTAACGTTTAGTTATAAGACGAGAAAGCCTGATAATATTCAAATTCTATGCGGGGGGAGCAAGATTGTACAGTTGCTAATTAGATGTATATCACATAGACGCATTCGAGATGGGCTTGCTGCTCGCTCATAAGTCGGCGCCTGCGATACCAAACCGGCAAGTCACCGCGAGTAAAGTTGGACCGGAGGGTGGTGTCGTATATGTCCAATTGCTTGGCATANTTATCGAATTTTAAAAATTCAATTATTTTTTGACTCATTTTTTTTGGATGAATTTCACGAGAAATTATATCATCTCCCAGTTTACTTAAAAATTGATTGAATTCTTCTGTAAAATTACAAATTAATAACGATAAATTAATTATACTTATGAATAATTCATTCAAAAATTAATACTATTTAAAATAAATAGTTGCAACATTAAAATACAATTAATTATATAAAAATTCAAAAGTGTTGCTAAGAGAATTCACTTTATTCTTGTCCATTTTTATTTTGGCAGAAGAATTTAGTTGATAATGAAACAAGGTGCTTTGATAACATAGAAAAGGAGTACTTGGTGGCTGACACGTTATAAAGGTGGCTTATAATATATTGAAGGTAACACTGTGATTAGAATAACCGTGGAGTCAGTTTATTACACCTTTTACTATAACAATATAATTAAAAATACTGTAAATTACATATAAAGTGGGGATTAACAATATTAAAGTCCGGAATGAAGTCAATATATATAATTCGACGGCACGTGCAGCGGATATAAGTCACAGATGAACTGGTTTACATAGTCGCCGACGTGTCTCGCGGTGCTGCACCCCTCCCACCGACCTGTCATATCAACCGACCACCGGACAAGACAATTTAGTGTTATCGTCAACTCTAATGAGTGCGACAGTAGACAGCTGATAATGACGACTAGACAACGTGCTAATTCACTGTACATGAATAGTATCAGTGGTGGCTCGTGGGTGCCGGTTGTGGGGGTGCGACTTTTAATATAATACCGCTAGTTATGGGTATAAAAAATTGTCAAATTAATCATAATAAAATAAAACACAATACACATATTATTATTTTAAAGGTCGCAGTAAAAAATAGAAATGAAAATAATAATAATAATAATAATAATAATAATCGTTTATAATATACTTATCAAAATATTCAGACGATGCTGTAGGTCGTCCAAACACTGCTCCTGTGTGTAACCGCATATACTGAGGCAAACAGCTCTAATGTCCGCACACGACAAATGTATTATAACTATTTTACTATTTAAAAATTTGCATTTCTTATAAAAATTTAGAATTAAGAACATACAATTAATAATCTTGTTTTAATTAATTTTAGTAGGGGGTGAGATAGTCCCGTCGTCCAAGCCACGAGCCGCCACTGAATAGTACGCTATTACGGGCCGTTTCATGGCTAAATGGAATTTTTTAACAAGAAATTTTTATAAGTATTGTAATGGGGTACAGTTTAGATTAAAACAGTGCAAATTAAAGTATTATTGTATAATGTGCGACAACATCATATGGGATTTTTACGTTCGTTGTGTGTGGTGGAAACGCTGGAGAAATGTTGCCATGCGTAAGTAAGTGATGAGAATATGTAATGATATAGTTGGTTATGTTCCTTTTAAAAGAAGATGATGGTTATGTTATATTTTTTTCAATAAACACATTTTTCTCCATCTCTCTAATATAAATTCATAAGTAACAATATGAACTTCATGATGAATTAAATGGAAATATTAATAAACTATGTTTGAGAGAACAGCTAACAAATACGCACGAATATCAATTATGTTTGAACTCCTAATCAAGAAACACGGCATCACCGATACGACTGAATTAAGGTCAGAAATTTAACTACTACTAATCATACGCAACTCGTACATATACTATATAGCACATAATAAATATAGTTTAAAAAAAATAAAAAACACGCTTTCAAAGTACATCGAACTAAAAAGTTAAAAATAATTTTTATAATAAGCTTAAAACAATAATGTACGAAAAGTACTAGTATTATTGTGATAAAAGCGTCAGGCGCTCAATATTAGAAAAATATGGCACAAAGCACCCACGCTTTTATCACAATAATACTAGTACTTTTCGTACATTATTGTTTTAAGCTTATTATAAAAATTATTTTTAACTTTTTAGTTCGATGTACTTTGAAAGCGTGTTTTNTAGTTCAGTTACTCGCGAGCAGTCGTACAGTACACACCAGTGTTAACATAATTCGTATAATGTGCCCACAGCATTCTTATATTAGAACCGATTTTTCTCGAATTTTTACGTAAATAATCAGTATTCGAACACGCGTTGTGCGCGTAAAGTTATTACTTNCTTTAGTAGCGCGTAAAGTTATTACTTTAATAAATTTACAAATTATAGTCTTAATCTAATATAAGTGCAATTCTCAATTAGATTAATAATCTACAAAAAGACCGGCTCCAGGCACCGCGCGCTCGGTGACCTTTGGAACCTAAGATAAGATAGTGGCACCATGCCTAACAACCCGATAAGCAACAAACACGTTACTACAAATAACACACAGAACGGTTCTAACGATAACGATTCTCCTTTACATATTACTATAACGAAAAATAATAACAATGAATCAGCCGAACCGGAATGGATAATCAAAACAGGTAAACGCCCTTCATCTCCAGGTATGTCACCGAAATCTAAAGGTAATAAAAATGAAAAAAGTAAATACACATTCTCCACTCCAAACCGTTATGACGTACTAAGCGAAGCCAATGAAATCGGTGACGATAATTCCCAAATGCATACCGATATTGTCCCTCAACCAGCTACACCACCTCCGATTTTCATCACCACACCGATAGATTACTTAAAATTCTGCGCCCAAATTAAAACAACAATTGGTAACGAAGAGTTTTTATGCAAAACCACTACCAAAAACCTCAAGTTATCATTAAGCTCTCCTCAGTCATTCCGTTTGATAATTAAACTATTGAATGACAATTCTATTGAATACTATACTTACCAAGCAAAGGAGGATAAGTCTTATCGAGTAGTACTGAAAAACCTTCATCATACAACTTCAACTGAAATTATCACTCAGGAACTCTCAAATTTGGGCTTCTCCGTCAGAAATATTACCAACATTAAAAAAAAAAATCAACTCAGCACTCCACTCCCACTTTTTTTCATAGACCTTAATCCAGCACCTATCAACCCAGAAATTTTCAAATTGACGTCATTATGCTATTCAAAAATCAAAATTGAGGAACCTCACTCAAGAAGAGACTTACCTCAATGCCACAGATGTCAAAACTACGGCCATACACGTACCTATTGTAATCGCCAACCAAGGTGCGTCCGCTGTGGCCAAGCTCATCTCACCGACATGTGCGAAAAATCCAAGGATCTCCCGGCCACCTGTGCACTATGCGGGAGAGACCACCCTGCCAACTACAGAGGATGCGTCGTACACAAAGAATTACAAAGATCCAGAAATACCAAGGACGTTAACAAGGACCCATCCATTCCAGCTACCTCCAGCCAACCAGACAACAACGAACAACACACTCAACAAAACAACACTAAGGGTAAGCTCCTCAGTAATACCACCTTTTCTCGTACTTATTCAGACGCAACTAAGTCATCCAGTCCATCTAATTCACAAAAACGTGAGCCTAACGAACCTCCACTTTCCACCCAACTTTCTTCTTTCCTCGAACATTTTCAATCCCTTATCACACCTTTAATAAATCTACTCACGACTCTAATAAATAAAATCCTAACCAAAAATGATCATTAACTCAAATGCAAACCATCCATTAAC
>NW_026099721.1:0-27798 GCF_025091365.1 Daktulosphaira vitifoliae | reverse complement strand
CAGCAAATGCCGCACGGCCGACGACGACCCGCCGCAAAGGGTGCGGGAGTCTTCCTCCCGTTGTGAAAGCGACAACGTCGACAACCCAACCGCACCCGCGCACCGTCGCCTACAACGCTGCTACCCATTTTGCCGTCCAAGGATTACATCGCGTCGTCGACGCCAGCGAAAGTGCCGCGATATTATGCGTAGATTATTATTACTGTGTTTATCTTTTCGGTTTGTTTTATTTTTGTTAAAATAATCTGTTGTCGCTCATTTAATAAACGGCCCACGGGTCTCTACCCTCAAAACCAGTGTTGACCACATTTTTGCGACGTAAGTCGTGACAAATAGAATAATCGTAATAATCAAAAATATTATTAAACGAGATTAATCATATAAAACTTGCACACACTAAAAGCACAATAAAATAATATACGACGATAAAGACTTATTGTCAGAATTATTTCAACAAAATCTTACTACACAAAAATGAGATTATCCACAATGCTCCCGGAGTACTCTCACCGACAATTCAATCCATTCCATCGTATATACTAAAACGTTTTTGTTGTCTAATACAAAGTTAATACTACAACAATTCTACAAAATGTTTATAAATATTTACTTCCTCGTCTAATAACAATAGATTAGTATTAAATCTATA
This sequence comes from Daktulosphaira vitifoliae, assembly GCF_025091365.1. Lineage (NCBI taxonomy): Eukaryota > Metazoa > Arthropoda > Insecta > Hemiptera > Phylloxeridae > Daktulosphaira > Daktulosphaira vitifoliae. The sequence continues at coordinate 27,149 of NW_026099721.1, read as the reverse complement.
CTAATGATGAAATAATAATAACGTTCAAAAAAAGTTGTTTAAAAAGAAAAATTACTTTAAAACTATTATTGGTTTCTATTTGTAAAAGTTCGATTGTTGATATTTAGCTTTTTTATAAAATAAATTTCCCTTGAAAAACAAAAATATATAAATCGTTAAAAAATAACGAATTAAATTTATTTGTTAAACTAAATACATGCAACTATATTATTCTCATCAAATATTTGGTCAATTATTCAGGTAACTATNTAAAATAAATTTCCCTTGAAAAACAAAAATATATAAATCGTTAAAAAATAACGAATTCAATTTACTTGTTAAACTAAATACATACAACTATATTATTCTCATCAAATATTTGGTCAATTATTCAGGTAACTATGTTTTTATAATATACATTATATATACAGAACGGAATACATATAACTGATAACTGTTATAACTTTTAATACAATAAACATTTCACTGTATTTTTTTTAAATAATAAACGAAAAAATCGTAAAATGAATAGAAGATTACAACAATATTTTAACGAAAGATAAAAAACGATACTTATTGCAAATGTTGTCTGAACACAAAAATATATATCCTAATAGCAATAAATCAACATTATCCCAAAACTTTTAGTATATATATGTGGGTATTATTGGTATCTAGATGGCACCACTTCCAGGGTCTGGAGATAGATAGTGGTATCAAGTATATAGAGGGAGATTATACATCCTAAATTCGTAACTTATTATATTATGTTAGATTGTCAATTTTATACAGTAAAATGTTAGTTTTATACAATTTTAAAACAATTATAAATATTTTATACTTAAATTTCTGGTCATATCAAATCATGAACTAATTATCTTACGGTATAAGACTGCAGAATAGCTTAAAACACTAAATAAGAGCCAAGCTAATTAAAATTATGTCTTAAAAATTTTTCATTCTCTAGATCTTAAAAATCATTAATATTAAAAATAGAAAAATAAAAAATTTTTTTTTCTAGGTCAATTAATTTGCCAAAAATTATGTATTTGAGATTTCAAATAATTCTGTCTTTTGTGAGTTAAAATAATCTCATAAATTACCATAGTTATACCATATTTTTATACACCATTTTTTTTTAATGGTAGAACAAATTTAACATGATATATAACAATATAAAAATTTATATTTACGAAAATATATCAAAATTACAATCGTTGAAAACGGCAGTTTTTTTATTTGTTTAGCAATTTTAAATGTCTATTACTATCTGAAGAGTACATAGATAAATTCGAAATTATAATTGACACGACTTACGTCACAATAATATATTCGACACTGATATAGACGGTATAGTGGCATGGGTCGTTTATTACTGAAGAACAACAAAATATTATTAAAAAAAAGGAATCGAAATGACGAACCCAATTAATAATAATGTTCGTATAAAATCGCGACACATTCGCTGTTGTCAGAGATGTGGTGTCCAACATGATCCTCGGACGTCAATAGTAACAGCGTTGATGGCGACGGTGCGGTATCGGTTCATCTTGTCAGGTTGCGCAACACGTCCAGAGCCAGTGGCGTAAATCATCGACGACTTGAAGCAGACTCGACCAATATTTGCAAAGGGTCGTCGTCGGGCGAGCGACACTTGCTGGACTTTGTACTGTAACGTGTGGCAGACTGTGTTGGTCAGTCCAATTACCATGTACACGTAGTAGAGCGATCGCTGACGTATGAGACACAGGCGTAGGGCTCTGTGTATCTAATGTATCATAATAATATAGATGATTAACTTTCTCTCGATATACTATTATTGGAAATCCAATTGATTACCGAGGAACTTTATAGAAGTTCTGTGTAAAGTGAATTTTAAAACCAGTAGCTAAAACTAATTTTTTTTTTTAGGGACTAATATTGCCAACATCAGCAGATATTAAAATTGATCAAGTTATCAATTATTTGTCATTCAAAAATTTATCACATGCACAAAATGCATTCCATAATTGCATTGCTGATTTAAACATAAATGGTTTTGAACAAATGAATTATGGTAAGACGTTGAAATAACTTTGACATCCTTATATAATTAAAATAATTCATTAAATGCTGATCATTACATTTGTAAAAGAAGTATAATTTTTAATTTACTATAATATCAATTGAGCTACTATATTTTTACAAAAAAAAAAATTATTAATAATCCTAAAAATCATTTTAAAACCTTAAGAAAATCCTAATACAAATACAAAATAAAATCTTAACCAAAATAAAAATAAATGAGAAAAAAGTCTATCAAATTAGCAACACATTTGATTTTATATAATTATTTGTATTTTAATGTTGCAACTATTTATTTTAAACAGTATTAATTTTTGAATGAGTTATTCAGATGTATAATTAATTTATTGTTATTAATTTGTAATTTTATAGAAGAATACAATCAATTTTTAAGTAGACTGGGAGATGATATAATTTCTCGTGAAATTCAGCCAAAAGAAATGAGTCAAAAAATAATTGAATTTTTAAAATTTGATAAATCTATTATTACAGAAAAGTTTGAAGATTGTTGTATAATTTTCCACTCAAGTTTGTTCGCAGTAGAATATCCCGAGGTACAAAATAACGAAATGCTTTTTAGATTATTCTAACAATTCAATAAAAAATAATTTACAGTTTAGAAATGCTAATTAACAAGAATTTAAATGTATTCTTAATACTATTTTCCACTGTTATAATTCAAATAACAAAAATTAATAAAATAAAAGTGATTAAATTAGAAGTAGGGCTTTTATATGGTGAGAACATCAGGTTGTGGTTCTATGGGAGTGTTATGGATCGAGGGTTTAGAGCGACAAAGACAAGTAGATATAAAAATAATAAACGCAGTACATTAGAAATTGAGGTGTAACAAACTTTTGTCTTTCTAAATGTCCTAACTAAGTGGCAACGAGACGGCGGAACCAGTTCACGAATACCATATGTTAATACCAGGATGAGAAATGATATCTCGATTACCTGATGATTAATAAGAAAGGTTCTTTGTATTTAAATTTATATAGAAAGAAGACTGTGATTGTTGGTTTACATAAAAATAAGTTTATACAAATAACAATAAACAATTTCGTACAAAATGACAAATTTTATAATCAATCCATCCGTGTGGTATAACAATAATCAAAATAACAATAATGAATATAATATGCTAATAATTTACATAAATGTAACAGTAACTGCCAAACTCACCAATCAAAATTTTGTATACAATTATTATATAACAATGTTCATAGGCAAATATTTAAATCTAATGATTTGCAATTGAAAGTATTAAACATAATCCGTGCAATTTAAATAAAATAATAGAAAACGTCATCCGTGTGACTACAAAATAGAAAAATGTCATCCGTGTGACTTACAACAAAAAAATTCAACAACTGAAAAAACACAAAGAAAAAAGAACACAAAAAAATGATACTAAAACTTATTAAAAACACATGTCGATCGGCCATGATAACCGGCCGACGACGGCCAGTGAACGGGAGAGGAAGGGTGGACGAGTGGACCGAACTGATTAGCGCGCTATCTTGTATTTTTAAACAGCGCGTACACCATATAACGTTCTAATGTATAATATTTTAACCAACCAGTCAAAATTAACGCTTAAAGATATTGATTTAATAAATGATTTATTGCTTTGTCATCCTTTACTCAAACTTCTTAACTCCAAATAATTGGGATAACATAAATTTACTTGCTTCTTTTTTTGTTTTGCAAATTGCTGTGAGATGATTTGATAAATATTTCAATATGTTTATATAATTAGAGATATGGATTTGCATTTCGTCACAATATAAATAATTAAAACAAATTCTTTTCGTATTTAAATCACACGCGTAAAAAAGGTAGCCGACAACGACACAGATTTGTGGCTGACGATTGTTCATTTAGTATATACTGACACGGCCTCGCGTCGCTTCGTTACACGCGATGCCCCGCGACTCGTGCCACCTTTATCAGGCCTACTATGAGTATTTGACTGACCAACACCGCGTGCCATACGCCACGGTGCAAAGTTCAGCAAGTGCTGCACGGCCGACAACGACACGCCGCAAATGATACGAGAGTCCTCTTCCCGTTGTCAGCGTGACAACGTCGAGGATGTTCGCCCCGGCTCCGGACGACCGGACAAGACAAACCGATCCGCACCCGCGCACCGTCGCCATCAACACTGCTAACGTTTTGACGCCCGAGGGCCATGCCGGACACTGAGTCGTAAGTGCCGCGATATTAAGCGAAGATTATTATTACTGTATTCGTCTCTTTGGTTTATTTGTCTTTCTTTAAAGTTGACCCGTTGTTGCTCATTAATAAATGACCCTCAAAACCAGTGTCGACTACAATTTTGCGACGAAAGTCGCGTCAATACGATAAAATCGAATGCCGCTCTGAAAGGATTTTTGTGCTTTATATAGTGTATTATGGTACCCCCAAAACCAGGGATATTGTTGTCAGCGTTTTTTAGCGAATGTCAATTTATTATACAGATTAAATGTTACATAATTATTACAATTTGATAGTATCGTTAACAATGGTTAAATTATAGTATTGAACAGTGTGATTATTATGACAACTAATTTTATTTAATTAGTATTAATATAAAGTACAGATTATAGTATTTTTATTGATAATTATCAATTACAATATAAAGCGATATACGTTTATGCCAAGCAATTGGACATATACGACACCACCCTCCGGTCCAACTTTACTCGCGGTGACTTGCCGGTTTGGTATCGCAGGCGCCGACTTATGAGCGAGCAGCAAGCCCATCTCGAATGCGTCTATGTGATATACATCTAATTAGCAACTGTACAATCTTGCTCCCCCCGCATAGAATTTGAATATTATCAGGCTTTCTCGTCTTATAACTAAACGTTAATTAAACTATGATATAAATATTTACATTATACAGGTTTTAGTAATATCTCTTTTTAATTATAAAAACATCTTTATTTTAAGATAACGGGCGAATTAAAAACATTTAAAAAACGATTAAATTTTCATTTTTATCGAGCATATAAAATTCTGCGAGCTTGCATAAAAATGTATACTCTTGATGGACATGATACGTCAGAAATGAGTAATTAACCTTATATACTGTCTATACAATAAAAATAAATAGGCTAATAGTTTTGCAATGTTTTAGATGTGCACGAAAGAGATTTAAACGAAGACGACCGAAACGAAGTACGAAAATATATAGTCGGAGATATAATTAAAATTATTTCTGGTAAAATTCCTCTAGATTGAGTTGTTCGTGGTATAAAATTCTTCATTTTTGTATCTGACGAAATCCCTTTTGCAGAGTATTGTTGTGCTGCTTTTTACACGTATTTGGTTTTAGATAATTCCATGTTTTCTGTAAGTAAAAATTAACCAATAAAATATATTATTATACACCTTTTTTGTTTTATGAAATATAATTTTAAAATATATATCAAGTAATTACAATTATTGAAAACAGCACTTTTTTATTCGTTTAGCAATTCCAAATTACTATAACACTCTGAAGATTGAATGTGTTATTTTTTTAGGGACTAATATTATCAACATCAGCAGGTATTAAACTTAATAAAGTTATTAATTATTTGTCATTCAAAAATTTACCACAAGCACAAAATGCATTCCATAATTGCATTGCTAATTTAAACATAAATGATTTTGAACAAATGAATATGGTAAGACATTGAAATAATATTGACATCCTTATATAATCAAAATAATTCATTAAACGCTAATCATTACATTTGTAAAAGAAGTATAACTTTTTTTTAATTTATTCTAATATCAATTGAGCCATTATATTTTTACAAGAAAATAAATTGTATATAATCCTAAAAGTCATATTAAAGCCTTAAGAAAAACCTAATACGAATGTCAAACATCTTTGCAACATTATAATCTATTTAGTTTTGTAAAACATGTGAATTATTCTATTAAATATAGTAAAAAATGTAAGCCGCTATGTTAATAGTATTATAACATTATTAAGTTATAAATAAATCAACCATAATTATAATATAAATGTGTTAATTTTACTTGAATAAATTATAAATAGTGATATGGCATTTTTTAGCTTTGATGCGAAGCTGAGAAGATATTGGTTTTACTATTATGTCTTAGCCTTTCATTGGGTATATTTTTCTTATAAAATGACCCTTTACCTGCCCACAGGGGGGGGATTTAAAATGAAAAATTTTTCACAAAAAATTAACTTTTTCAAATTTATATTTGAAAGTGTTCCGGAAAGTCTGACACTTTTATATATATCTTAAATTAAAGCTAATATAATATACTATATTATGAAAAAAAAAAGATTTACTTTATTTTGTCTTCATGGTGTAAATGGCTATCGAATGCTATTTTTGTGTGAAAAACTCGATTTTATTTTTTACATTTTACATCAATAGAATCTTTTTATGAGAAATAATATTTATATCATTCTTTTATTCGACATACTTTAAATAGATTATAGTCGACAAACTGTCAATTAAACTAACAAAAGTTGTATGGAATATGCCAATCGTCAAAGTAACCGAAAAGGAACAATTAAAATTAATTAGAGTTTTGGACAGTAAAAAGCCTATACATTGCGCCCATAGAAATTGGGAACTGTGTGAATATCCGTTTGTACCACAAAACAAATGGTTTTCGTGGACCGTTAAAACATGTAACAATTTTCAAAAGCCCCGTTATGTTTTAGTAGGATTTTAAAAGAGACCGTAAAAATAGTGAAAGTAAATCAATGTCTGAATTCGATCACGGTTATTTAACAAATCTTAAAGTCCATTTAAATTCAGAAGTTTACCCGTACAACGATTTAAGTTGTAACTTTGACTGTAAACTATTTAGTATTTTATTTTCCTACCATGTTAATTTTCAAAAGAGTTATTATGATAGTCTTTGGTGTTCGCCTTTAGTAAATACAAAACAATTTCTTAATTTAATACCTATTGCGTAATCGACATGTCAAAGCAGAACGATACAATTACAGTCTCGTCTATTGATCTACGAATTGAAATTGTAGCATCAGCCGCGTTCCCTGCTAATACTACTTCATATGCTCTAGTAATTTCAGACAATATATTTACATATACACCTTTTGACGGAACAGTCCATATAATTTAAATTAAATTTTTTACTCGTTTATGTAAACATTTATTATTAACCTTGTAATTATTATTATTATTATGAAATAAATATATTATATACAAATAACAACACTTTGTTTTTAGATATTTTAGATTATAAGTTTATTATAAGAAACTAGTACAATATTTAAAGTTATTATTTATAAATTATTAATGTAAGTTAATTTTCTGACGTTGTGAAGCCCATGGACTATAACTATTTTCTTGGGTAAACACTGTAGTATTGAAAAATGCCGGACCGTCATTTTCATCATACATTTCTTCTTCTTTTTCCTATAACATAATTATAAATTTAATAACAATACAGCTATTGCCGACATTAGAACTTGGCAAGCTGAAGATGCAACTTTGGTCCAGTATGTCCGGAAACTGCGGAGTGACAATTCAATTTACCGGCGCTTACACCAGGAATAATACTTGCAAGATGGTATTTGGTAAAAGGCACGATAAATAACGGGACATAAGGAAAGATTATCGTCGTTCCGTAGGACATCCAGGGTGGAAAGAAACTTACCGGAGCATTGGTAATCGTTCCTTTTCGACCAGTATGAGAGAGTCGGTATGTCAATATGTCGCAAGGTGTTACGTTTGTGCTTGTGTTAAACCGCTAAACCGGAATCAAGATGACCCATTGCGACCAAGACAGCCCCGCCAGTCATGGGAGATTGTTAGTATTGATCTAATGGGGCCATACCCAAGATATCAAAGTGGTAAGACTAGCCTACTTGTAGCAACAGACTGCTACAGTAAATGGGTGGAAGCATACTCCCTAGGGCAAGCCACCGCTAAGACGAATACCGATACTTTAGAAAGAGAGTTCTTCTCTCGTTTCAGCTATGCTAGAGTACTCCTCTTAGACAACGGAACATAGTTCGTCTCCAAAACAATGGAGAAAACAATGAAGAAGTGTGGCACAAAAAGATGGACAACGCCAAATTACCATCCAAGAACAAATCCAGTAGAACGCTGAAACTAGGATTTGAAAAAAGGCGTTCGTACAGCTTTGGTTGACAAACCACAAAGTACCTGGGACAGCTGTATTCCGACTATAATTTTTCAATAAGAAATTGTCGAAACAGACTAACAGGGAGTACTCACTCTGAACGAGAAGCTAAAGCCCCTGGCGATATGCTGCTGGACATTATTTCTACGGGTAAAAACCCGAAAAAAGTAAAAATAGCCGGACAGAAGAAGGATTACACTGAATCGTTACCGAAAAACAACAATTTTCCCTGAAAATGCCGAAGAATGACCATAAATCCCGTGTGATAACCGAAAATTCCGGTATATTCGATGGTGAAATTAAAATTTCTGGGGAGGAGGACAACCCTCTCAAAATTTCGAGTCATTTTTCGGTAAAAACGACGCTGGTAACAATTCGTCCCGTAAAAAACACCGCAATGGTGTGGAGGGTGATTGGGTGTATTACCGTGCACATCATATATCCAGTGAAGATAAAAAATTTCACGCCCCAATGTGGCTGGGCCTCGTGCAACTAGCAAAAAGATAAGGTGAGGGAGTGTTTGTGACCAAAAGGAATACGTCAGTTGAAGGTACATGTTACGGTCATGAAACATGACACTTCATGGTTAGGAAGTAATCCTAACAATCATTCTCTGTTACAGAATGACCGACAACCAGCAGCGAAGAAAGGCCCGTCCATTTCGCCCATCCTGCCAACTAGCTGTTGAAACAGCAGCGTTGATACGTCAGCAGGTGGCTGGGGTGTGACACGCCGAAATGTGGGGGCTTCGGAGCCAACCGCTCTTCTGGGTAGCCTTCGACCGAGGCCTAATGGATCGGGGTCAACGTACCGGAACCGGAAACAACCGGAGAAGGAGAGTCGGTTCTACACGACCGCGGGCACGTGGGCCCGTTTCCGCTCACTAACTAGGTGCAGGAGTGACAGGAGCCGACACGTTGAAACCACGTCAAAACACAATCGGCCGTTTCAGGCCACGAGTGCCACCACGATCAGAGCTATCAACGATGCCGCCAGCCCCGGGAACCCAGGTCGGGGAGACTCAACAGGACTGTAGTCTTTTTTTTTTTTTTTATTTCTACCGCCGGCATGATGTGGACCGCCCTGGAACTACCGTTAGGTATTGCTTCAGGGCGGCCTACGCCGTCTATGACCTCACACCGCCGTGTTCTGACTCAGCCCGAAATTAATCAAGAGCTGAGTCACAACACGACGTGGCCTCCCCCGTTAGCTGGACCCCAGAGTGGGATCCGTTACCCAGGCCGCACCACGTGGAGGTGGGGGTAGGACTTTGCTAAGGTTGGGAAACGAAACACATATAAACAAACAGATATAAACACTAAAAACGAACGACCTGATAAATCAGGCCTATTCCGTTTTTCTGGGATTTTTAACATGTCCCCGCTCCAATAACGCTTTCGCGTAAGCCGAACAATGACCGCTACCCGGGTAATGCGCAGAGCCCCCGGGCCGCACCTCACAAAGCACACAGTGTGGTGGAGCCGTGCAATTGCTCACACGGTGATCCGCCGTCCCGCATGACAAGCAAAGGGACGATCTGTCAGGCCCATTGCATTCCCGAGCGAAGTGGCCATATCCATGACACCGGAAGCACCGCTCTAGGCGAAACCCTAGTCTCACCCGGCAGCGCACCAGGCCAACGAGCACCCGTCCTACTCGGTCTAAATGTAGTCCGAAAGCCCTAGAGATCCGAGCAACAGCTGTGAGGCTGCCGCCGAATCCAGGGACCACTCGGACTACCTCTACGTTCTCGGCCCCCGGCGCCTGCCGAAGCGCCTGGCCGATGTCTTGCATCGTGGTCTCCGGTGCGATGTCCCGTATGGTAACCTCCACAGATTCCCGATGGTGGTCATCACCGCAGCATCTCCCTAAGCGCTCCGTGCTATGTCCTCATCGGCATACTTTCTTCGCCTCTTTGCTTGCGGCGACATCTTTGGCATCATTAATGTACGCAATTATATTTATACGGTTCATATTATTATTAACTCGCGTGTAACTACTTTTCTAGTACAATTCTATATTAAATCTACCCAAGGTGAAGTCTAAGTTTATTATAACTCTGTCTTTTATAAAAACCTTTTGTATATTTATGTAGTATAGTCCTTAACCTTGTATATGGTGTTTTACCTTAATATATTTATTATTTAATAATTTAGAAAGCAAATAAAGAACTTCCAAACAACATAACTGTCCTGTGCAACAAACTTTTCCAAGTGGCCTACGTCTTTTCAGTCGTCCAAAGAGTGATCTAGGGTAGATGCGAGCTCAATTTCGGTTCTTTGCACAATAGATTATACTAGTGTCCTACACTCCGATTGCCCGCACTGTGGCAGAGATCAGACTGGCTGGTCAATAAATGGAGAGACACTTTGAAGAAATCTTATGATTAACTAAAATTCTAATTATGATATGATTGTACTATTACCCTGTCCAGCCAGGTTGTGGCCCTTCAATAAGTAATAGATACAATTCAATCAAATCAAGTGCCTTAGAATAAGCTTATATATATATAAATATAAATGTAAATAAAAATAAATAAATAAACACCAATATTTTATGTGTTAGAATATTTATATCTAGTATTCGACCGAAAATAAGATGTATAATATTTTCAGTAATTACGAAAGAGGGTAAAAATAGTGTAGATTTCATATAAAATTGTAACTAAGAATGAAACATAAACTCACGCACATTCACTTTTTGTATCTTGGTTGAGTATTCCAGAGATCCGTAGAGATGCAGAAATAGAATGGCAAAGGCGTCCCAGTGTCCGCTAGAGGGATTTTCAGAAATCGTACATAACCACCGTAAGAGAAGCAAAGCATCAGAGGAGCCACCCGAATTTGGGGGAAAATGGCCTTTTTATTGCCGGCAAAACTGGTTTAGCGATCTCTGGTGAGATTCTTGTAATATTTTTCGCTGTATTTGATTGGTTGATGTGATAGAATCTTTTACGTGGGCATTTTATGGAATAAGTAATAGGAGGTTAAATCTTGTAAAAGGGTATTATTTTATTACTCATCTTATCCACGGGGGAATACTGATTTGGTGATATATTTTATTAAATATAAGTATTAATTATTACATGTATTAAAATGTGATACTACATAAGCGTTTTTAATAACGTTGAAATTACTTTTTATTATTCAGTATCGATAATAATTTATGACTACTGTTATCTATTTATCATAATTCATATAAAAAATATCATATATGACATATATAACATATAAAATATAAAATAATTTATATTTCATTGATGTTATATGTATTTATACATTTTATACTTTTATCATATTTTATCTTACTTTTTTCTTTTATTTATACTGTTAATATAAATAATTTAATTGAAAAATTTCAAGAGAATAAAATATTTAATTAACTATTTATTTAATTTATAGTAATTCAGCACTAATTTTGTCCCATATACATTTGAATTATCAAAATTCCCAGTGCATAAAATATTAAAACACAATTTTAAAAATTTATATTTTTAATAGAAAATTGCACAGTAATATTTTTCTATTTATTATAGAATTTTTTAAATATCTACTACTCTAAATAGCCGCTTACTGTGCTATGCATACGGCTATAACACAAGATAAACATAATATCATATTTATTATATAAAGAAAAGGCAGTACCTAAGGTATCTATATAAAAAAAAAATTTCTTGATTCGGTAATTTTTAAAAAAGTTATATGTCGAAAATTAGACATTTTAGCTTCGATGCGAAGCTGAGAAGGTATTGGTTTTACTAAGATGTGTTTTTTTTTGTGTCTGTTACCACTTTTTCTCAGCTCTCACCGAACGTATTTCTTTCAATGATACGTCAAAAGATCACAAATCGTATCTTATCGAAGACATTACCCTTAAAAATTGAAAAAAATTCCCTCGTTCCACGTAAATGGGGGAACCCTCCAAAAAAATTACAAATTTAAAAATCGCTTATTTTCGAAATTTTTTCAATTTTTTTAAATTAAAAGTGCCATAACTTTTTTAAATATGAACATATCAATATAACTCTTTTTTATATATNTTAAATATGAACATATCAATATAATTCTTTTTTATATAGATGCATAATATCATTACCTTTCATTTGGTATATTTTTTTCATAAATTTAACCCTTAATCTGCCCACAAGGGGGGATTTAAAATGACAACTTTTTCACAAAAAATTAATTTTTTTAACTTAAATTTTGAAAATGTTTCGGAAGGTCTGACACTTTTATATATATCATAAATTGAAGCTAATGTAATTTACTTTATTATGCAAAAAAAAAATTTGGACTTTATTTTATCTTCACGGTAAAAATGGCTGCCGAATGCANTTATCTTCACGGTAAAAATGGCTACCGAATGCAATTATTGTGTGAAAATTCTCGATTTTATTTTTTACATTTTTAACTTTATAATGCTATGATATATTGAAAAGTGTATGGATCAACATTACTTTTTTATGAGAAATAATATTTTTTAATAATCCCTTTTTTATTCGACATACTGTATCTTAATCAGGATATTAATAAGGAACTAACAGTTTATGAAGCTTTTGGAATAATCCACCAATTTTTTAAAATTAAACACTATCTAAAGATTTGCATCGAAGCGTTTTTTTTTTTTATAGTGATTTTAATCACTGTCAGATATCATTATACTTGATCCAACTATACCACGTCACCACTGTGCCGTGACCCCCCTGTACTAGCTTGTTTTTTTCCCTTGGCTTTATAATAAAATCCTCTATGTAAATTGCTTACTATTTTCGCCATAATATTTGGAATACTAGGATAATCAGCATTCCAAATTTGTACGAAAATTATAGGACTAATAATTTCCCATTCTAAAAAAAATCTATTTTAAACGTATCAAAATAAAACAACAAAATAAGTATTTTATGCTTGCATTAAAATACCCTAATTTCATAGATCTACAATAAACAGAATATTTTAAATATATGTTATGTATATTAAAAATACTTCTGAAAATATATTTGTGTAGAAATAAATATCGATTGACATTAAACTCTCAAAGTCAACCCCAATCTTATTAATATAATGTCATAAAAGTTTTCTATGAGTTTTTTTTTAGTTACATACAGAGTGAATAATTTATCGTTGGCCACTAGATTTCTTCTGAAACAATAATTTTGATTATTCTAGTGTATTTTTGGTATAATTTATTACTTTATTATAGATCAATTAGCGTTTAAATAATAAAAACCCAGCACAGTGGGGTCGCGTCACAATGGGATTTGGTATAGTTAGGTCCAGTATAATTTAATCTGTTTAATCTGTCAGTTTAATCTGACAGTCATTAAAATCACTATCATAAGAAACGCTTCGATGCGAATCTGTAAATTGTGTTTAATTCTAAGAAATTGGTGGATAATTACAAAAGCAACATCAACTTATATTTCATTAATTATATCCAGATTAGTAATTCTTTTACTTATATATTATATAATTTTTATAATTAATTGTTTTCAAATTATTATTGATTTTTAATATGCTAAAAGTAATAATTTTTAACCTACTATTTTTTGTTTACTTTTTTTTTATAACCATAACTTTTAGCTCAATTTGCAAGTTTGAAATTGACATCATTAAATAGAAAAAATGGTATTATTAAGATTAATAAGCAATCAGGAAATTTTATAATTACTATTTACAGTAAATTTTTTATTTCTTCCATTGTTATATTCAGGTGAAACTAAAAATTATTTTTTTTTTTTAATTTATGATTTATATAGCAACATGCTACGAAAAAATTTGGAATGTTATAGACTGGCAGTAGCACACACAAATAGAGTAAAAAAAATTATATAAATATCAAAGTAAAATTATCTAATATCAAATCTAATTCGACAATATACTTTAAAAATATTAAAAATTAATGATTTTAATTGTTTGTATGGATAAAGCTGGTTTAGCTACTTTTTATTTGAATAAGGCATTTTTTTTCAATTTTTAAGGGTAATATCTCCAACTAAATACGAATTGTAATCATTTGACGTATTGTTGAAAAAAGTAGGTGAAGTGAGGGTTGGTAAAATAAATCGCGGCCTCAAAAAAAAAAAATACATAGTAAAATAATATTAACACGAATAAAAAATTTCTTCTCACGAGGGGAGATTATAGTGATAGGAACCTTGATATTTATTGAAGTTATTGAATCTTAATGACATAAAAATCAAATGTTTTAAAAAAACTCAAAGAAAAATGCAAAATATAGATTGACACAAGCCGATTCGAACTCGTAACCTCTGCGTGAAAGACATAAGTGCTATCGATTCGACAACTGTTCGTTGCTTTCGTCGCGGGATAAAATTGGCAATTTAAGCTAACTCAAGTTTAAAAATTTCTTTTTCAGCTTTAAAAAAATTAAAAAATTTGGATAAGTTTAATATCTTATGTCTTATGAACTTTATTCTATGTCAATTAAATTATATAATATTCATGAAAGTTAATGTATAGTCCTTATAAGATATTTTAAAATGAAATAAAATATAAAACCCAGAATTTTAATACAAAAATAGCATATTTTTCAATGCGGTAGCCATTTGTGCATAGAAGATAAGTCGTCGGAACAAATTTTCTTTTTAAATTTATAGTACATGACATGAGCTTTGATTTTATATATGTTGAAAGGACGTAGTATTTCCGGAACATTTTCAAAATTTAAGTTGAAATAGTTAGTTTTTGTAAAAAAGTTGTAATTTTAAATCCCCCCCTGTAGGCAGTTAAAGTGTCAGATATAAAAAAAATATATATACCAAATGATAAGTAAAGACATCATGCATCTATAAAAAAAAAATTATATTGATCCATACATCTTTCAAAAAGTTATAGCATTATAAAGTTAAAAATATAAAAAAGAATTTAAAAGAAGGAAATTACCTAAGGTTTTAACATAAAAAAAATTATGTTTATTTTTTTTTGAAAAAGTTATGGAAGTTTTAAGAAAAAAAATTGAAAAAAATGACAAAATTTACGGATTTTAATAATTGTAATTTTTTTGAAGATTTCCCTCATTTACGTGTAACGAGAGAAAATTTTTCAATTTTTAGAGACGTAAATTATTATTTCGACTGACTAAAAATAAATATTTCTGATGCTATAAAAAACGCTTATAATAACAAATTAGTTTGCTCTTGGTAGAATTACAAAAAAAATTAGCGCACTACAGTAACGTCCGTAAAAGTAGTGCACTACTTTCAGACTATGAAAAAAACTACATTTTGTAGTTTGTGTTATGTCTGAACAAAAATGCTAATATTCAATTAGCCTTGTATGGCGACTTACTTCTCAAAAGACTTTATAATTATCTTTTTAATAAACAATCATATTATATCCTGTAAATTATTCATATTTAAATTTTGCAGCTTTTAAAATGTTTTGTTTAAAAGTTTGATTTATTACTTCAATTGCATATTTTATATTTAAATTTGTACGTAACTAATACAAATAAGAAAAATAAATATTTTTTTTATGCCTTTATATAAATCTACATTATATTTTAAGTTTTTCTTAATCAATTTATACTTTCATTATAAATAGATAACTGCACTGTTTTATTACCAAAACCTATTTAATATTCTCTTAAAAATTTTGCAAAATGAACTGTGTAATTTATTTTGGTGTGTTATTATGTGTTAAATCTTCTTTCGTGATATTAAGTTCGGTAATTAAAATAAAAATTCATTATTTATAGTAAATTCTTAAAGTTTAATTAAAAAATTATATGTTTACTAGACCACTCACTGTGTTGAACAAATTGATAATATTCTACATGACCAAAATAATCCAATTATACCTGAAAGGCAAACAAAAGAACAAAGAGTTAAAGAAGTAACGTTTTAACATATAATAAAAAATAATCACTTGTAGCTAATAATATTTAAAATAAAAAATATATTGAAAAAGTAACAAAAATTATTAAAAAATTTTGGATACGTATTTTGGTAACCATTAGCTAGTACACTCACTAGCAAGTTGCTCTCCTTCCTTTATTACATTTTTGTGTTTGGAAAAAATTTTGATATTACGATTTCGTTATATCCATTAAATCAATTTCTCTTAAATTCCATACTTCTTTATCAAAATCCATTTTACTCATCAAAATATAAAATTATCTGTAAATCTACTATTAAAGCTGACATTGTGTGTTGTCAGCTATGATTCGAATTGTTCGGAATGTCTATGTGTTTTTCTATTAAATTTCAAAATTTAGTTCTCTCTACTTTTCCAATAAATTAATTCTAAAAAGCCAATTTTCCCTCTACTTCCTGTTCAAACGTGAATTCAATGGATAAGTAAAATTAATTTAAATATTGTATAAAGTCCTCCGTATTATAATCTTTCTTTATTACAGAAACAATATCATCAACATACCTAGCTCCACCTTTCGGAAAATCACCATAAGTGTTTTTTAAATTCATTACGAACCTACTCATGAAAAGTCTTTAATGAAAAACTTGAATTTTTCTTCAATTATTAATTTTAGATGATATCACATCGGAATATTTTTCGGTATAAATTTTGTTTTAAGACCCAACATAATTTTTTTTTAATATTAACTAGGTATTTCTGTTTCTTCATCCAAAAACACAACGTTGGTGTAATTCTTAACTAAGTATTTTCTCATTTTTTAGAAAATAAAATTAATAGACTATTATTAAAGTTATTTATTGTCCTCTTATTTTTGTATTCTGAAAGCAAATTTTGAAATTTTTTCTTTTTTTTGGTTCAAATTTATGTTTATTCATCTGGTACATCATCTGTTCCAATATTTCCCATTATTATTTGCCAAAAAATTTTAAATTATTATTTTTAATTTTAAATTACATTTTAACACTTATGGATTTACATACTTTATTAATAAACTACTGTGTGTGTCTAACATTTAAAATTGATTAAATATATAAATCAGTTAAAATTAAATAAAAAATTATTTAACGAAAGAAACATGTGAAACTATTATCAATATTTGTATGGTAAGTTGCAATAAAAATATTATATTTTACCAGGCTAAAGAAGCAGCAATAATTTTTGGAAATCAGAGTTTAAGTATTGAAAAACTCAGTGAAGTTGAGGTAATTTTTTATTTACCTAAATTTACTTATATAATTAACTTATTTAATTGCTAAGATAGAATAAAAAATTGCTTTCAGCATCAAAAAAAAAAAACCCAGCACAGGGGGGTCGCGGCACAGTGGTGACGTGGCATAGATGGATCAAGTATAATGATATCTGACAGTGATTAAAATCACTATTAAAAAAAAACGCTTCGATGCAAATCTTTAGATAGTGTTTAATTTTAAAAAATTGGTGGATTATTCCAAAGCTACATGATCTGCTAGTTCATCATTAATATCCTAATTAAAATAAAGTATGTCGAATGAAAAAATTAAAAAAAATATTAATTCTCATAAAAAAATAATGTTGATCCATACACTTTTAAATATGTCATAGCATTATAAAGTTAAAAATATAAAAAAAAAAATGGAGAATTTTGACACGAAAATAGAATTTGGTAGCCATTTTTACCGTGAAGATAAAATAAAGTCCGAATTTTTTTTTCGCATAATAAACTAGATTACATTAACTTTAATTTAAGATAAAAGTGTCAGACTTTCCGGAACACTTTCAAAATTTATGTTGAAAAAGTAAATTTTTTGTGAAAAAGTTGTAATTTTAAATCTCTCCCTGTGGGCAGGTAAAGGGTCAGATATAAAAAAAATATATACCAAATGATAGGTAAACACATCATGCATCTATAAAAAAAATATTATATTGATCCATACATCTTTCAAAAAGTTATAGCACAATAAAGTTAAAAATGTAAAATTTTCACACAAAAATAGCATTTGGTTATTTTTAAAAAAATTATGGCAATTTTAAGTAAAAAAAACCCAACCAATACCTTCTCAGCTTCGCATCGAAGCTAAAAGTAAAAAAATTTCGAAAATTAGCGATTTTTAAATTTGTAATTTTTTTGAAGACTTCCCCTATTTACGGGGAACGAAGGAAATTTTTTCATTTTTTAAAGTTTGTCTTTGACTAGATACGAATTGTGATCTTTTGACGTATCGTTGAAAGAAATCGGTTCGGCGAGAGCTGAGAAAATGTGGTAACAAACACAAAAATACAAAAAAATAGTAAAATTAATACCTATTCGCATCGATGCTAAAAGTGAAAGAAAGTGTTGCTGTAATTTGTTAATATGTTAAATAATTAATTAATATCATGTCTAAATAATCAATAACTATGACAATTCAAAAATAAAGTTACTTGTGCAATATTATAATTTGTTTTTGTCTCTTTAATCAAAAGTTGCATATTGTTTATTTTTAGTGTTTAAATTAATTATTAAAAATATAACACACAAAAAAACACACCTTACGACCATTTTGTAGTTTTTTTTCAAAAAATTTTAATAAAATGGTTTTTGTATTTATTTTATTGTTCATATCTATCAAGTTTTATAGTTAACATATTTATGCACTTTCCGATGGCCTACGTGTCAATTGTCATCCGTAAAAAATTCATCGTCACATTTCAGTAAGTTATTTGTCAGTATGACATCTTTTTTTTTAGCAAGCGCCTTCGTTTGAATGGTAAATTGTTCGCCCATTGTACGCCGTTATTTTTATTATTTGTTTGTTGTAATCTTGTGCTCAAAGTTCTCGTGCCCTTTACCGCAACCGTTGATTGGGTCCTCACCATCACTAAATAACTTCATTGCCGTTGTCGCTTTTTCGGCGTCCGTTTTCACCTGCCACTGCGTGCCTGGATCTACACTCTACTCGCAATACTCACATGTTCAACACCATCACCAAAAGATCTCATACAGTCCACTCACCAATATCAACAATTCATTTATTCAGCTGAGTTTATATTATTTTTGAAAGTTATTTATTATTTATTTTTATTGAGTTTAATTATTTTGTTTTATGCTGTTTTGCCGGCCATTAGTATTTAAAGGACTCCCGTTACCCCTTAAATTTAAGATACTCTTTAAATTACTTCTTATACAAATGGTCATTTGTTATTTAATTATTGTCTATTCTCATTACATTTTTCATGAGAGTTTAGCCGTCATCCTTTCAGGTGACTCTTTTTTCGCTTCAATAAAAGTGATTTAAAAAGAGATAAGGTAAGACAGCATTCTAGTGCTGTGCACAACTAGCCGTCCTACGTTCTAGATGCCTTGTGCGAAACACCACTGTTTATTTACATATAAATACCACTGTTTAATTATTCGATTATTCTAATATCAAAAAGTAAAATACATAAATTATATCACATACAATAAAATAATTTATATAAAGTGCTTTTTACTTCTTTTTTTTAAATTTAATAATTAGAAAGTTGAGGAAACCGAATTTGAAAATGTATTTGAACTTTTACCCAAACGTTA
Organism: Daktulosphaira vitifoliae; assembly: GCF_025091365.1. Taxonomy (NCBI): domain Eukaryota; kingdom Metazoa; phylum Arthropoda; class Insecta; order Hemiptera; family Phylloxeridae; genus Daktulosphaira; species Daktulosphaira vitifoliae. The sequence goes on along the minus strand of NW_026099721.1, from coordinate 7,529 downwards.
TTCATCGCTTGTGGATAGCATTGGAACATTTATAGAAAAATTCCAGGAAATTACAAAAAATGATAAAAACATAAACAAAAATGTTAGCAAAAACGTAAAAAAAATTGTTAAAAAATTGAAAACATTCGATGGTAAGGAAGTTTACTTAAATATTTTTATTAAGTTCTACGATATACACGTATTCTCGCATTTTATGTTATTGTTTTATTTTCACACCAGGTAACAAATATTTTTATAAGATTAATGTATTATAAAAACATCTGTATAATATTATTTTTTGAAAAATGTTTTCGGGACTTGAAAGTGTTCAATTATTTATTTATTTTACTTAACACTTATGAAATAGCATTTCATAATGTGCTAGTTTATTTTATATGATAATATAATAGCAAAATGNTTATTTTATATGATAATATAATTGCAAAATAAACTCCTAGTGTTATACATACAGTGTACTTTTCTCATTTTACTCTATTTTATCATTTGTTAAACCACATTTGAGGTCCATTGCCGCTTTACTCAAATATTTTAAAAGTTCGTTATGCTGCACGTGCACTCGTTATTGTTATACATAATATCATTATTATTTACAATATATGGTTACAGCTAGTTCAAAACTATTATTTTCTCTCCAAAACTGAAAATCTAAAACATATATGCTATAAAATTATGTAGTAATACCAGGCACTTTTTAAGTTCTCTTGAAAAATAAATAAAATGTAGACACATGGTATTGCGGATTAACGAATGTCATGATAATTCATTCCCTGATAGATAANACACATGGTATTGCGGATTAACGAATGTCATGATACTTCATTCCCTGATAGATAAGTGTAATATGTTTTTTAAAAATTGTTGTCATTTTTTCAACAGTAATGTGCCAGAAACATCAACAAAAGTTTCAAAGTCAGGACTCATGTCCTATTAAGTTTCTCCCTATACACATCTATGAATACAAGGAAACAATCTCTCCTAATACTAAAAAGAATTTATACATACCATATATGTACTACACTACGCAACCCTCCGAATCCTAAAATGTAAATGTCAAAATATTTATTTCAACATAACCAAGATCCCAGTAACGTGTCGCATAACTTCTCATTAATTTAATCACTAATTCAATTAAAAAATATCTTTTACTTATAAAAGTTATTATTTATATTATTTATAAACGTTTTCTAAATGATTTTAGGTGTAAATTTCTTTAAAATCCATTAGGATAATATTAAATAATCACATTTTGAAATGATTCCAAATTTTCTAAAACATTTTAGTTTAAAAATTAGTTTTACTAAAATATTTAAAATTTTTGTTCATTATGTTAACTAGAAAAAAGTTTTCTCTGCTTAATTATTTTAAAAATAAGAATTAAATTATGTATTTGTATTTTCTAGAAAATGAATTATTAGACCTAAGAATTTGTAAACAAATTATGAATAATCAATATTACCCAGTACCACATGATTGGGTTTTAAAATGTCTTAAGCTCAATTTTGAATTTAAAAAATGTGATCCAGATAACACCGGAAGAATCGCTATTGGTGATTTTCAGAATGCCATCAATAAAGTTTTTGTTAATGATTTAGTAAAAAAACATATTTTTAAGAGTTTATCTGGCGTAAAAGACGTACAAGACATTTGTTATGAAGGTACGTATCAATTTTTACTTAAACATTTTCATTACATGATTTAACTAACATAATTTATTTAATATTAGCATGGTTATTGAATATAAGAAAAAACTTGTATGAAAGTCAATTTGGTTTGCACTGTTTAGGAATGAAATGTCTTACTTGCATGGCATAGTAAAAACAATATTTTTAATTTATATAAAAAGTGTCTGTTTTTTTAAATAAATCATATTATTACCAAAACATTTCTACATTTCTTAATAAAATATATAACAAAACAAAAAAAAATAATCAATGTGCATAGTATTATAATTATTTAGGTAACTTGATTGAATACTTAAATTATATTTTAATAAATTGTTGGAATTATCAAAAATAGGTTACGAATAAAATATATTTCTTGTTAAAATTAAATAATTAGAATTCAAATACAATTTTAAATTTAAATGTTTCACTCATTCTCAAAATTTCGATCACTGTATATTTTACCAAAAAATTATCCGTATAAATTTGATTTATGTAAGAAATATTTTAAACCCAGCGCAGTAAAAAATTAATTGCACATCTGGCTATAATATTTAAAATAATATTTTTGCTTAGNTATAAAAAATAAGAAATGAGCTACTATATTTATCAAAAGCAATACTACTTTTACGGGTGTATATTTTGCGACATTGCACATGGATTATCACAGGTTTTCTATCATAAAAGTATTCAAAATGTTTATAATGTCTTTCGACACTAATAAAATAAAATTTTAATTCTACGTTCAATAACAACTGTTTAAACTTTATTCAAATGTTAATTATGAATGAAGTAAATTTGTGACAATTTTAAAATCATTTATTTTCACAATTATAACATAATTATTATGGTATGCGTATTATATATTTTATAAAAACCGAAAAATAATAACAATAAATACTATGATGATCAATACAATAACCATGTACGAACAGTTTGTATGTTAACGGAATGCTCAATACTAAACTGATTATTGATATTTTATCAAATTAATAAGATTATAGGTAATTAGTACTAGTCTGGCTACAGAAACCAAAGGTTTGTACTGCGATCTAGAAATGGCGACAAAAGCAACTCGCAAAGGACGGAGTGTCGCCTTTGGGGAGATACCTTTTAGGCACGACGTCGCTTCGGTGGTGTCGTGTCGTCGCCAAGACTTGACGATTCAGCATAAAATTCAAATAAACGGGTATCGCAATCTAACGGTATAGGAGCGCGGCAATTGGAGTATAAAAAATAAGAAATGAGCTACTATATTTATCAAAAGCAATACTACTTTTACGGGTGTATATTTTGCGACATTACACATGGATTGTCACAGGTTTTCTATCATAAAAGTATTCAAAATGTTTATAATGTCTTTCGACATTAATAAAATAAAATTTTAATTCTACGTTCAATAACAACTGTTTAAACTTTATTCAAATGTTAATTATGAATGAAGTAAATTTGTGACAATTTTAAAATCATTTATTTTCACAATTATAACATAATTATTATGGTATGCGTATTATATATTTTATAAAAACCGAAAAATAATAACAATAAATACTATGATGATCAATAAAATAACCATGTACGAACAGTTTGTATGTTAACGAAATGCACAATACTAAACTGATTATTGATATTATATCAAATTAATAAGATTATAGGTAATTAGTACTAGTCTGGCTACAGAAACCAAAGGTTTGTACTGCGGTCTAGAAATGGCGACAAAAGCAACTCGCAAAGGACGGAGTGTCGCCTTTGGGGAGATACCTTTTAGGCACGACGTCGCTTCGGTGGTGACATGTAGTCTCCAGGACTTGAAGATTCGTTATAAAATTCAAATAAACGGGTATTGCTATCTAATGGTATAGGAGCGCGGCAATTGGAGTATAAAAAATAAGAAATGTGCTACTATATTTATCAACAGCAGTAAATTTTGTTGTGGTTTGTGGCAGAAGGGTTCGTCTAACAATTTGATGGTTTCGTTTCTCATAGCTCGTCGAATCGGGCAAATATTCGGTCAGAGCGTCCGGTCGATAAGTGATCACTCAGAACAAAATTGGCAACACATTCCGGTGAGCAATCAATCGTGTTCTAAGGAGAACAATAACAGGTGAATTCGAGTAGCACGTCGAAGAGCGTCAGTTGAAAAAAATAATTTGTATAATAATTTTTGTAAGAAATAAATAGAAATGGAGCAAACAGTGACGGAATATTTTTTAGTATATTATTGTATTTCTTAAGAATATAAATTCAGTTGCTTACACAATCATGTTTCATCTTCTTTTTGATCACTTACTCGTATGATTGAATATCTTATATCTTATATTTTATATCTAAGCATTTATCTGTACTCACATACGTGTATGTAACTTATCCTAGTAATTTATAAGTGAAAATGTGTTAAGAAACGCATATATTAAAATTAATTACTGTTATAAATGTTATGATGATATTTTGCTGAATATTTGTATTGCGTTCTTTGTGATTTAAATAACACATCCACNATCTTTTGACGTATCGTTGAAAGAAATCCGTTCGGTGAGAGCTGAGAAAAAGTGGTAACAGACACAAAAAAAAAAAAAAAAACACATCATAGTAAAACCAATACTTTCTTAGCTTCGCATCGAAGCTAAAATCAAATAATGTTTATTATAAGATGATTAAATATTTATGTTTTCATTTAAAAAAATAGAGTCAACACCCCTGTAAAACAAAAGGGATGAACGAAAACATTATTTTATAATAGATAAATGGAAATACATATGTAACTAACTAAATCCAAAAAAAAAAAAGAATAAACAAAAAAGACATAATTATAAAAAAAATTGTCTAATTTCGTGCGCTGATAAATTTAATTTTAACTTAGATATTTTTAAATAATTATTAGATTAATTAAGTTCTGAATATTTAAATTGTAAAATCTTTTCAAACACCAAGAGTTATATAGAAATTATTATTATTGTTACTATTTAAATGTTTTATTATGATTAAAATACAAAACAAATAGTGATTTTAACGAAATTTTTAGCTTTTTTCATAAATATCTCAAAAAAGAGGTGGTAGAAATAATCTAATTGTAGATTTGATATCGGGGCAAAAATGGGGTTTGAAGAGTATATTATGGTCTCTAATGAAAATTCCTTGTNATTTTTACATTTTGAAAAAATTTTTATAATACACTTAATTGTGTACATTTTTTTATAACAATAACAATAACATTTTGATTGTTTTTTTTTTTAGTTTCGCATTGCTCTTGTGATGCTTTGCGTTTTTTTTTTATGTCTGTCCATAAAAATTCTCAGCTCTCACACAATTTGATCAATATGTTAAATGAACTGATTTTAATCTAGTTGAATTTATAGACATCAAATATCGTAAAAAATCGCTTAATATTAGAAATTTAAACAAATATCTACTGTAAAAAATGGCTACTTTAAAATGTCATGTTTAATTAAATTTTTGGTCCTTTAAAGTTGATTTTTATGAAGGTTTAGAATTTAAAAATGTTGAACTTAACCTTTTTTTTAGTTCAACTTGCAAGTTTGAAATTGATATCATTAAATAGAATATTTTATGGAGATTTAAAAAATGGTTTTTTGAGATTGATTTATGGGCAGAAATTCGTTGTGATCTCGGTTTGTTCCGTTGTCCTAGATTCCTTGGGTAAGTCTTACAGTGTGTGAGTTGTCTGCTGTTCTATTATCTAGCATAATTTAACTGAAGTGTTGTTGTTTAATTCTTAAACTTAGCTAGAAGGATTTAAGAAAAAAATTCAGTACTTTATACTTATTATTGATTTATTGTAATTAAAATAGTTGAATTGCAAGTAATCGTAATAATAGTCAATACACTTAATAGTAAGATGACGGAACTACGACCATTTATTATTAAAAATATTTGATCCGAATATGAACAAGTCCAATGATCAGCTATGCGCTTGACCATCATGACTTGTGCAATAGTTCAGTATAGATTTATATAATTACTATTAACAGCAAATTTATGAAAAAATCCCAACATTTTATTAAAATCACGTATTATATGTTTTGAATATATATGGTAATAAATAATTTCAATAGAAATATTAACCATTTCTATGTATGTATGTAACTCTCGGTGTTTAAATAGATTCTACAATAGAAATATTCAGAATTGTATTCCATACAGTCATATCCAGTACTATAGGAACAATAGTATTCTATAGTACGCTGATATTTAGAAATATACTGTGCCTAGATTCACCTATGATTTCGTGCGCTGCTGTGTTGTTGAATTTCAATATAAGCTATATTTTTTAATTATTTTTTTAAAATCTGACTATTAACCTAACACAGAGAAGATTCAAAATAGAAACACACAAAAGTTTTACTTTTTCAAATTAAGTTTTAATTATGTTCCGGAAATACTGCGCCTTTTAGAAATATGTTAAATTAAAACTTATGATATGTACTATAAATTAAAATAGTATATATGACCTATCTTCTTTTTATAAATGCCGTAATTAAAATTTGTTTTTTTTGTTAAAATTTTTAATTTTCGATTTTATATTTTCAACATTAAATTGATATAACTTTTTGAAAAATTAATAACAAATTAAAATAATATCTATACAATATTTTTTGTTATAAATACTTTATATAACCCCCTTTCTTTCATATACTTTTTTTAAATCGGACCATTTCCTTTTATACGGGAAGGTTTAAATCTTGAAATATTTTAGTAAAATATGTCAAATTAAAGCTTTTGTTTGGTACTATAAATTAACAAAATAAATAGTCCCAGCGACTTATCTTTTATGTGCAAATACAATACTATTGTATATAATTGCTATTGTCAGTACATTTTTAACGTTTCTGTGTTTTTAAAATATGTGTGAGTGTTCTCTCTAACTTGCAAGCTCGTGCATTGTTATAACATACTATACGTACTACTACACACCGTAGATAATTAATATGTAAGCTAATACAGTGTGGGTGCTCTGTTCATAATTGTGCTCTCAATAAAACCCACATTGTTGCTGTGAAGAATGTAGACACTATTCTACAGTTTTAAAGTACTGCGGTCTCATGCAGAGGATTCTGTGGAATGGAGAATGTTCATCGGCTCAGATAACCAAGTCTAGTGATTCATGAAGGAGTCAGATCGGCTATAACATCAAGTAGCACCCAAACACCAGGGAGAATATTTTCATTGTATCCCTTAGATCATAAGGCTACAATAGCATTAAAATATATACATTAATCATTTAAAAATTCTATACTTTATTTTAGGTTAAGTATTATTATTGGTCCACATGATCCTTACATAAGCTATTGATGCCAATCATTAATTTAGGAGTGTCCTGGCGCAACAATTATTATAATTCAATAAATAATAAGAGCATTTATGTTGATCACATAAATCTAGTTTAGTAGAATATTTAAATATCATCAAGGTGTCAATATTGGAGAAGACTTGTTATATATCAAGGATGTCACACGTATTAAATTATTATTCTTTAAAGACTCTTATTGGTCAACATTTTTTTATTATTATTTGCTGTGTAAAAGTTATTCGTTGATATTTTGTTTGAGTATTGTTTTTAAATACCTAAATATACTGCATTATACATTTTTTTAATTATATTATTCATAATTTAATTTTGATTCTGACAGAAAATAATGTCAAATGTGTAAAAATAATAATTTTAATAAAAATATCAGAAATAGAAATGGAGCAAACAGTGACGAAATATCTTTGAACATATTATTGTAATTTTTAAGAATATACATTCATTTGCTTACATAATGATTCATCTTTTTGAACACCTACGTCATTGTATGATTGAACATATTTAAAAAATATATTTACCAAGTATATATATTTTTATTTCTA
>NW_026099720.1:2446-28191 GCF_025091365.1 Daktulosphaira vitifoliae | reverse complement strand
GTCGATATATTTTAAAGGATTAGAAAGGTCAATGAAAACCAAAGAGTTATACGATAACAATGCAGAAAGTCCAAAAGCTTTAAACTCAATAATGGAGCCAGAATCTGCACTTGTAATGTGAGCAAACATTAATTTAAACCCGGATGTTTTTGTTACTCTGGTACAACTGATGACTTAAAATTACTGGATGATCTGGTTTACTTATTATTTGTACAAGTATTATTTACCTATGTAGTATTATACGACAGCGCTTTAGAGACAAAATAATGTTTATTTTTAAGTATTATTAAAAAAAAAACTCATTACCTTTTTTATTTATTGCTAATTTTTATTTTTTATGAAGAGCTAGTCTGAATTTTATAATTAAACATTAGATTTCATACTTCTAAAAAAAAAAAAAAAAAGCGTTACGTGATTTTTCAAATGACCGTGTGATATTGTCAAATGAAGAGCTGTTGAAATATTATATTTGTTATTTAATATATTAATAATAATAATATTTTTTGACTATTTACCATATGTATAATGTATTTCATTAACACATCAAAAATATTTTTCAATAGTAAGTTACATATATATAGTGTTTCATGTTTGTTTACCGATTAATATTATTATTTTTTTTTTTTTGTAGATTTTAATATTATTTTAATATAAATGTATACACAAGTGTGTAGTAGAAAAAATAATAAAAAAAACATGCCAATTACGATAAAATAGAATGAGTTGTAGATTTTGCTTTATTATCTTTGTATAATTTATAACCTCAATTAAAAATTTTCACGTCTTTAAATAAAGTTCCTAAATTATAAATATTAAAATTGAGATAAAAATTATATTTTTAAGTGATAATGATTTTTTTAAATTAAGAATAACCATTAAATTATAATTAAATGATATACTTAGATCTGATAAAAATATATTTAATTTCTAAAATAGTTTAGGCTTCTTTATTATTAGCCCTGTTAGTGCAGGAGGTTAAACCTATTGAAATTTATATTTATTTGATATTATTAAGTGGCTGACCTCAAGTAGTTGGGATTAAGGCGAGGAAGAAGAAGAAGATTTATTTGATATTATTGAGTAAAGTTTATTATTATTTTTTTTTTTTGAGATGTGTAGGCTCCTCAATCATGAATTTATATAAATTTCATATTAAAGGTAACTCTATATAAATATATATATATAGGTTCAGTAAGGAACACCCTGTATATTAATACATTATATTATATTTCATATAATATAATTTTGATTTCATAAAGTAGAAATTATTAGGTTAGATAAAATCTAAAAATAAAATATAATTAATCAATAATTTTTAAGCAACCACAAAATGTGCCAATTTTTTTTTTTCCATAACTTATAAAATCTAATAAAAAATTCTGTATCAAATAATGTATATTTATTTTTCCAGAAATACATACTATTAAGTGATTAGTATTTAACTATGGTTCAAAATGAAAAGATTATATTTTTTATTTCCTTTATTTATTACTAGTTAATTAATATTTTCGAGTTAAAGTGTTAATATACCTTAAAATAAAACATTCTTCGCAAGTCTAAAATTTTCTTTTAGAATTTATAATAATTTTTTATCTCCTGAAAAAATTTAAAAAATGTTTTGTTGTTGCACTATGGTCTACTTTTATTGTTTCATAATAAACTTAATAATCTCATTAGTAATTGATCAGAACTCTTAATAAATTGATAATTGGATGTTCATTGTTTGAGCTATAAGAAATTATATGAGATACCTAACAATGAAGGAGCCAGAGTCACATTTTGGAAAAATAAGATAAGTGCAAAACTATAAAATAAAATAACTACACTTTCCATTTGACTAAGGACCATTCAATTTTATATGTGTTTATTTATATATATATTTTTTCCTCAATATTATTATTGAAGGATAAATGTGAACTTTAAATTTACTCAAAATTATTAAATTTTATGAGTGCATGTAGTTCACTATTTATTTTTTTCCCAGTGTTCAGTAATAATAAGAGTATTACATAAAACAAATTAAACAAGTAAATATTTCAAAAATAAATGGTTTATATAATTAACATTTCATTTTTTAAACAAATTTTTTTGAAAAATAAACATTGTTTATTTGGAAATTAAAGTCTTAGTGTTATTTATATATATATAAATAGTATATAATAAAGTATAATCTACTAAAAGTATTTTAAGCCATAATTAGTTTAAAAGGAATATCATGTTTATCCTTGTGAATGTGTATTTTAGAAAGATCAGTCACAACTTTGCTATGAAGAAATTTGGCAATACATTTATCAGTAAAATAAGAACTATGAATTTCGAGATACACCACAGTTCTCCTACCAAGATTATCCATAATTTCCTCTAACCAACCATCACTCATTACAGTGCACATAGCAAAAATTATTTTTATTAATTGAGGATGTGAGGTCAATAACTTTTTCAGCATTCTATCACTAACTGAATAATGATCCATTCGAAAACGCTTTATATTTTTAAAAAAATTATGTAAATAATCCTGTTCAATTTGTGCTGAAAATCGACAATTAACATAAGAAACATTTTGCACATTTGAAAATACACTAGATAATTCTGTCAAAGTGTAACAATCTGTTTCACGAATGTGTATATTATAAAATGTTATTTCAGACAAATTATTCAAACAGATGAAACCTTCAGTTCGGTAAGCTTGAAGACTATTAGATATCACTAAGGTTTTAAGATGTAGGTAAATATTTGAGTATTGAATGCTTAATTCAAACACATGAGAATAATCAATAAGTTGAAAATTATGAGCAAAATGAAACAAATTCTCATGTTCTTTTGCTGTGTGATCAATCAAATGTTCATACTTATTGTGTAAATAAAAAAATGATACCTGACCATATGGATGTTGTTGTATTCCAATTCGATTTAGAGTATGAGTATCAGACAAAACAAGTTCAGCCCAACGATCACATACAACTGGTAATGATGTCACAAAATCAGCAGCTGAAGTATATCTGAATACTATGAGCAAAACTTCATCTGGCATTTTATTTAAGCTAGTCGAACTCATTGTCACTTTAAATACTGGCACAATATTTGGTTCAAACAATAGCTAGAGCAGATACATAGAAATAATAGTTTCTATTTTTTAAGAAATATCATCCTAACATAAAAAATTATACATATGTTACTTAAAATATCAAAAAAACATTTCAATAAATATTGCTTTTAAATTTATATTAGACAATAACAATAAAAATTTCATTACCTAAATTAAAGGTTGAGATGTAGGATGTGTCACTCAAAATTATTTTTAAAACAATAAATTAGATATCAAACATTTATCGTTTAATATACTCACAGCATAACTTAATCATTAACTTATTCTTATTTTAATTTATGTTTACAAATAATTTTTATACAGTTTGTAACAAAAAAAAAAACTAAAATATTTTTTTTAAACAATTTTATGTTCAAAATATCTATAAAATTACATAAGTTTATAGTTACTATCATTACTAAATACACTAAAACTATAAATTTACTTAAATAAAAATTATTTAATAAATATTTAATCCCGATAGACATTAGAAGCTTTTTACCGTAAAATATTTTGAAACATTTTTACAAAAGTCATTGATAACAAAATTGTTTATTATCTATGAAGCATCTATTATCACATTGATTATAAGTGATTACATCACATATATTTGTATAATAATTTAGATATTATCGAACCTATTCTATGATTATTTCGAATATGCAGATATCATTAAAATTAATTTATTATTAAATATATTCGTTCTAAATTTTAAATAGAGTGATATTACCAGTGAACGAACACTATTGAATTGTTACTACAAAATTGTTTAATCTGATTAATACAAGTTCAATTTTGTAATTTTTATAACAAAGAAGTATATAAATTTAGTTATACTGTAATATTTTTGCAAAACATGCAACATCAAATTATTAATTAAATTTTTGTCAAAGTCATTTATAATTTTTACATTATTATTATTGTAGAAAATAATCCAACAAATTTTTATTACCTCAATGAGTATGGCAACAAAAAAATATAAATTAATAAGTAACTTTAAAGAATAAAGAACTCTTGATTGTTTATTCATTAATGAAGCCACTCAATAGGGGGAGGGTGAAATTTTTACCTGGGACAGCTAAACCCTACGGGGCTCCAATAGTTGAGATTTGGTAAATACAGCTTGAACAATAATTATTTTACGATTGATATTTGACTCATCAGATTAATACAAATTAAAAATAAAAATTTGTAAAAATGATTAATTAAAGACATGTTAAAATAAACAAAGAAAGGGAAAAATATATATATATATAAAAAAAAAACAGCAATAACAATAAAAATAAAATAAAATTATTGGTTAAAACTAATACAATAATTGTATATTCTTTAATGAATAATGACTACATTCGACTTCGGAAAAGTGCTTATTCGTAATTTTCCGACAACTAAACACTATTGCAATAATCACGAGGACAACAGGTACAATGTTCTCGCTAAAGGGCTTTTTCATTAAATTTGGTAGTCCTAAATTATTGTTTCTTTTAATATTTTCATGCTTTAATTTTAAAATAAACAAAGTACGAGGTGTGTTCAGAAAATAACGGGAATTTTCGTCTTTTGAAAAGAATATTTATTTAATTGTCTAAATGAATGTTGTCGCCTTCAAAGAAGTCCCCATTAGATATAATGTATTTGTGCCAACGCTTCTTCCAATCCTCGAAACACTTCTCAAACTCAAACTGGGATAGTCTTCAGCTCATTGAGCGATGCGCTTTTAGTGTCATCTAAGTTTGTAAAACTACGGTCCTTTAAGGTTCTCTTTATTTTTGGAAACAGAAAAAAGTCATAAGGAGCCATGTCTGGCGAATATGAAGGCTGGGGCATCGTTGCAGTATTGTTTTTGGTCAAAAATTCACGAACAAGCAATAAAGTGTGAGCAGATTCAAAAGCCATAAATTATTTTGCCATAAATCCAGGCATTTTTCGGATTGCTTCACGCAAACGGCATTGAACTTTTTTAGTTTAAGTAAATCATTAAATAAATTCAGTTCTGCATATTTCAATTGTAGAATCTTTTTAAACACCAATGATTACTAATTTTTCTAGTTAAGATAAAAATGCAAACAATTATTGAGCTTTTCTGATGAATTTACTGTATATAGTAATTATAAAATTTCCTGACTGCATATTAATCTTAACAATAACATTTTTTTAATTCTCATAAAATTTTTTATTCAATGATGTCAATTTCAAACTTACAAGTTGATCTAGAGTTATGGTAAACAATTCAACTCTATTTTATTATAAACTTTTAAAAATAAAAATTTAAGATGGTAACTAAAACTTTGACCAAAAGATGACCAAAAAAATGATACTTTACACTGATAAGTTTTAACATTTTAAAAGTTAAAATCAGTAATAATTTAAAAACAATTTTTTTTTTTTTTTAAATGTTTCAAAAATACTCCGTTAAAGTTAAGCTTTTGTTACAGACTATTAGTTAAAAAAAATTGTCCCAACGACTTGTCTTCTATTTGTAAACGGTATAATCAAAAATAATATACATTGCCTGAGCATACTGTCATTAGGTAAATAGCCTTTGTATGTATACGTGTGACGTTTCGCTATTTTATTTTATTTCCGTATAGTCAAATAGGACACAATTAAAAAATATAGTTTTACAGTCCATTTTTATAGCACTGAAAAATGTATGTAATGTAATGTATAATTGCGTCCTCTTTTCACGATTCAACAGATATCAATGTAGTATTTAACTATTCCTCATAATCTTTTCTTACTACCTTTATAATACTTCTCATATCAACTTTTAGGTGATCAAAAAAACTCTTTTCTTTGATATTATTATTTATAACTTAATTTCATTAAAAGTTTTTACAATTTTTACCATTAGATAACTTCAAGAATCGGTTATTTATTGAAATATATATTTTCTTAATCATAACATAATAATTTGGAAAGTAATAACACGGCCGGTTATAGAAAGTGTACCGGAAATCATTTACTTTTTAGTTTCATGTTATGATAGTAGTTACTACCAATATCATGGTTGTNTTTAATTCAAACAAAATAGCAGTTACTATCAATATCATGGTTGAAACGGGTAACGGGAAATCAGGGTTCGATTCTGTGGAGGGAATCTGAGAAACGGCTACCACATCCAAGGAAAGCAGCAGGCGCGTAAATTACCCACTCCCGGGAAATGGTGGTAGTGACGAAAAATGACGATACTGGATTCATCCTTTGTAATCGGAATGAATGAGTTCTATATTTTTAAATAAGAATAAAGTGTGTTAATATATATTTTTAATAGTAATTAGAATATATGTATATTAGGGTGTCCCTTATTTTGAAAATTTTGGAAATTCTTCGGGCTCACCCCCCAAATTTGTGTGTATACATATAAAAAGTGGCTACAAAAAATTTCAGCCCGATCAGATAAGTTTAACCCGTGCCGACTTGGGGTTGAAAATCGGCCAAAAGAGGTACTTTTTTAGTTTTTAGTAATTAACTCGTAAATTAGCGCTCTCACAAAAAAAAAATATTGAAACTAAATTGTAGATCTAATTGTTTTGTATAAATTAAGTCCTAACAGTTTTTCTTTTAAATCCATTAGTTTTCTAGAAAAATGTCAAAATACATAATATTTCGTAAAATTGCCGAAATTAGCATATTTACGAATATTTCATCATATATGACGAACCATATGTGATACGACCTAATGTTTCATACAAAAATTGTTTAAAATTAAATTTTACGAAATAAAAGTATTAAGTACAAATTTCATTGAACCGATCGTTTTATTGCTATAGCTGAAATAACTCGATCATATTACGATTTTTACTAAATATATAAATTTTAATGCTTAATTTAAATATATTTCATTTATATTGTAAAGTGATGTAGTTGTTTGAATTAAACGTATAATTATTCTTACTTCTCAATATTCTTGTATAAATAAAAAAAAAATTACTACATAAAATACAAAATGTTAAATTCAAAATAATTCACAAATTATAACAAAAATATGCATTAAAAACTATGTTTTAATGTTTCTTTGATGCAATTAGGATATAATATGCTATGCTCTTGGACATAGTGTAAAAGTAACTCAGCTTTTTCATTGTTTACAGTTAAACTTTCATGAAAATCTTCCATTAGCTTAACCGCTTTCTCTGCAGAGTCATTTACTACTTTAAGTGACATACAATTTCTTTTCCGTGTAAAAAAAAATTATCAGTATTCCAATTACTTGGATCCAAATTTAAAAAATTAGTATTGATATCGAATCGTTTAAAAAATTTCATACTGCTTTTTGACAAAAAAGAAGCTACAGTTTTTTCTAAAAAAAAATATCAATCACTCAATAGTCATCAAAAAATAATGATATCAAAAATTATTATACCTGAAAATGATTTGTCAATATGACTCGATGAAAGAATAAAACGTTTACTAGGGTTTATTATTGACTCATTATTAAGGGATACAACCATTAATTTTTTTATTTCGGTTGAAATGGAATCGTCCATTTCCCAGAAAATATTGCACTCGCGAATAGTCAATGCTGCTTTTGCTCTTATAATAAGATTAACAATTCTTAGGTTATAAGAAAAAACTTTTAGAACTTGCCCTATGGATGGAAGTTTTGAAGCTAAAATTTGAGTAATCAAAGNTAGAACTTGTCCAATGGATGGAAGTTTTGAACCTAAAATTTGAGTAGTCAAAGACCCTATTAAAAATATTTTATTGTCATTTCTTAATACTACGGACATTTTTACGTACACTAAAAGAAAAACACAATAGGAAGCAGTTCAACTTAATACGCGATGTGAGCGACTAAAGTGGTATAAGTATAAGTTCACTATATCTATTGCTGCGATTTGTAATAAATTTACGATTTCCAGAGTTATTTATAATTTAAAAATAATAACAATACATTAATTCAGTCATACCATAGTATTATCGCCGTACTTGTACGATAAGTGTTGTAATGAACCAGATGATAACTAACAGAATCTAGCATTAATTTTCATATATTTAGTAAATATCGTAATATGATCTAGTTATTTCAGCTATAGCAATAAAACGATCGATTCAATGAAATTGGTACTTATTACTTTTATTTCGTAAAATTTAATTTTAAACAATTTTTGTATGAAACATTAGGTCGTATCACATATGGTTCGTCATATATGATAAAATATTCGTAAATATGCTAATTTCGGCAATTTTACGAAATATTATGTATTTTGACATTTTTCTAGAAAACTAATGGATTTAAAAGAAAAACTGTTAGGACTTAATTTATACAAAACAATTAGATCTACAATTTAGTTTCAATATTTTTTTTTTGTGAGAGCGCTAATTTACGAGTTAATTACTAAAAACTAAAAAAGTACCTCTTTTGGCCGATTTTCAACCCCAAGTCGGCACGGGTTAAACTTATCTGATCGGGCTGAAATTTTTTGTAGCCACTTTTTATATGTATACACACAAATTTGGGGGGTGAGCCCAAAGAATTTCCAAAATTTTCAAAATAAGGGACACCCTAATGTATATACATGTAAAGCGACTTAAGTACGTAAACGTATCATGCATTAGGTACAGTCGTGTTTTGTGGGCGGGCTGGTCGGACTAACGGTATACCTGAGGTATAAACGGCGGTAGGAATATATACGTAAGTCGTATGGCACGCGGATAGTATTGGTCAGTCAAAATAAAAATTTGTTTATATATATATAATATTGATGACAAGCACACGGGTACGATAACCAAAAATAAATTTATACAGAGGAATAGTGTTGCCGTCGTGTGATGAGCGAGGCGTGGGGTGGGGTGAATGCGTTATGACAGTTTAGTCTAGACGACGGAATATGCGATAACGCGTGGCGTTTGGAGAGTTACATACATACATACATACATACATACATACATACATACGTACATACATACATACATACATACATACAAGTGAAACTAATATAAGCGTGTTAAAAATCACGATCGCTACGGACGAAAATTAGCGTACCAGTTCCGACAAAACTTCCGTAGTTTGACCCGGCGGTCCGTTGGCGACAACACGCCTAGCCTTTAGGGTAGGGGTCTACAAATTTTATTACTCAGTGCCGGAAATTATTAAGAAAAGTTTGAATCATCACATATCACAAGGCGACAATTTAGATGGTGAGCAGTGCAAATGACGTTCAAGATAGGAAAGGAGCGGCGTGAATGTACACACAAATGCCGTTCATTAACCGGTCCGAAGTAGTACGCAGCTGACTATCTTGCACGCGCACAAACAAATTACAACATCTTATCATGATTACTTAACTGATAAATGCCGTCGCAGTACGCATTCGGCTTAACTAACATAATTCAGAACACAAATATATATATACAAATAGATAAAAAAAATAAACAGATACTTTTTGTCACGTTACAGTATTAGCCACAGCAAGATCATACGATACTGCGAAATCCAGTATTCTTTCCTCAGCCTCATTCTTCCCACTAAAACCATACCCTCCATGTAATCTTTCATATCCTCTCCTCTCATTACCTACATGTTCATTCATATCTCCTCCTATTACCGCATCCTCATTGCCAGGCACCCCTTGCATCACCTCATTCATCTCTTTCCAAAATACTTCCTTGTCTATTTCATCACATCCCACTTGTGGTGCATAGGTACTTATTACATTCAGCACTTTTTCTTCGAATATCAATTTTACGAACATAATTCTGTCACTTTTCCTAGCTACTTTTACTACTCTACTTTTCATTATTATTATTCATTATTATTATTATTATTATTCATTATTATTCCTACACCATTCTTTGTACTAAACTTACCTGAGTATATTATTTTATAACCCTCACCTATTTCCCTTGATTTCTCTCTTTTTCTCTTAGTTTCCTGCACACAACAAATGTTAACTTTTTTCCACTTCAATACTTCTACTAATTCTCTACATCTACCAGTTAATGTTCCAACATTCAAGTATCTATTCTTACTATGTATCTATCTTTCTCCCTTATACACGAGTCCAGCCTAGAGTTAAGTGGTGATGTCCCTACACCGTTGACACTACAAGCGTAGGGTATACCTGTAAACATGACTGGTGATACAGCACCGCACAAGTTGTCCGGCTGGTATCAAACACTTTATTACTTAGGCCTTCTCCGTTTTTAACTACTTTCTGTTGTCCCCGCGTACATCCGAGATGGGACAATCCGCCTAAGTTTTGTTCAGGATTCTTCATACTTCTTTGACAAAGATTTTTACGCCGGCTGTCGACCTGACACAACCTCATTAGTCGCTTCTTATGACTGGTAGAGAGGCCGTGGAAGTATTCTTATACCCTATCCACAGGGAGAACAGTTTACAATTACATTATTTGTAATGAGAGAAGTTATCATTCATGTTTAAAAAAGTAGCGATTAAATTTTAATGGGAATATAGGTTGTTTGCACATCAATAATGTTAATTTGTAAAATAATTAAAATTTATTAATTAAATTATTAGATTTTGTTTTCCTTAAAAATAAGCTGGTGAAAAATAATCACAGATATACAGAGTGGAACAGATCTAACTGACAACTCATATAACTTATGATCTACATAACATTTTATATATTTTTTTTTTAATAAATTTTTACAATATAGAACTATATTTAAAATATGTTTTATGTTATTTTTCGCAATTACAAAAAATATATTATAAATTAATTTTGTTTAAGATTTGAAGATTTTATTGTGTAACACAACAAAATGTGAACATTAATATCTATTAATTTATTATGGTATAGATAAATTTACTGTTTTGCTTTGTTAATTGGCTCGCGTACGTTATATCCGTCTGTGTAATCAGAAAACTGTGCTGTCAAGGCTATAAACTCAATATTCTTTATCAATTTAATAATCGTTCCCTATATGACACATACACTGGCCACCACTGTCAATACCTGTATAATTTTAATATTGTCTATACTTTTATCTTTTTTATATTCTGTAAATTGTTAGGCCGATATCCTCTCCCTAACGTGATCGTCGTCGTCGGTGTGTCTTGCACTGTGTGTAAAAAGATTGACGCACTCTTCCTTTTTAACCACCGTCGTGGTACTTTTGCTGTGTGCTTGCAGCCAACATTATTTATTTTCGTGTGTAATATTTTTTGTTAAGATGTATTATCTTTAACATAGCGTCGGTCATTTTCCGGGGCCGAGATCCCCGTCTTCGGATGAGTCTTATCCGGGACTTGGTATCGTATTTGCTTTATTAATCTTAATGTTTTGAGCCTTCTTTTTTTTTTTTTTTTATATTAATATGTATTCTCTATTATAATATACATTATTATTATTCATGATTAATTATGATTTACTATAATTGGTAAAATACAAGGTTATTGGTTAGTGGTGTGTCATGTGTACTTAATACAGCCTAGTACGGTTCGGCCAGCCCGATTACAAAAATTATCCGTCGTGCTCGGAGTACACATATTTTATAAACATATTTTGTTTTATTTACAAGGCACCAGCATAGTCTACAACAACACTTTATATTTTAGTATATATATATATACATTTATTCAACGATCTACTTGGTTTCATCATATTGTATATTATTTCATTTAATATTATTTGGTTTACTTCTTGTTTAATTTTTTTTAAATCCACTTATGATCCGAGTGTTATTTTTTTTTTATCGAGACCCTCGCCTAAGTGGTTGGCGACCCGACTTTCTTTTTGTAAGGGAGGTATGAGAGTGGCGACTCTACATTCCGTTGTGTGGCTCAAGTCGTCACCTCTCAGAATGGCGACCCTGCAGGATGTGTAATTTTATTGCACACAAATCTTAAATTTCAATGTTTTTAAAAATTCTATTAATATTTATTTTTATTAAAAATTTAACTTTTGATAACTATTTTTTTATTGTTTAGAACCGGAATGGGGGGTAATTGTCAGACGTCGCAACACTCAGTCACAAATTCAGGGGATATGCGTTTCACTGATAGTAACGGTTCAGGTTGCTGATTGATCAACTGTGATTTTATTTCCGGATTATGGAGCTTTTGAATCGTTGCTGGATATGGAGTTTTTATTGAACGGAAAACGCCAATTATCCATGAAATCATCGAAGACACCAATGAAACCTTCGTTAATTAGTTTATAAGATATATTTTAATATTATAATTGGTTCTTATATTTCTCTCTTAGGGTGTTCCCTTTACAGGTTTTTTTTTTTTTATTATAAACTTCCACTTAAAAGAACAAAAAAAAGTAGGTTAAAAGTGATTACTTTTAATATATTAAAAATCAAAATAATTAATAATTTGAAATTTAATATCAAATTACTGCAAGTAAATTTGTCTCTATAAACAATTTTTTTTAATCGTGTTATATTATAATTTAAGAGTTTTAATTTAAATTTGCATGAAAGCATGGCGTTTGTGGTTGACAAATACCTAACATACTTGGAAAAAAGCTTATTTAGACACACAAGATCCTGCTAATGTTGTAAGAAAATTTAAAAAAATACGAAGAACTAGGAAATTTAAGAAAAATAAAACAATAATTATTGACTTATACAGAATAAGAGACACAAAAATGTATAGGCCAAATGTAAGATTTATTTGATATTGTTCGTGCTATTGTATTCAATTTAATGAATATTCATGTATATTTCATGAGGATATTGATTTTTTACGGCTTCAATAATCAAAGGGCCATTTCGGTTGTATGATAGAAAATTGTAGAGAAAACAAATAAAAATGTATATTTATGAAATATTTCAATATAGCAACATCTTAAAATAAGTAAAAAACATGACCGTACGATATAATAATTTATCTTATTAACCGTTTGTACGAACATTTAAAAATATCAATAATATGCTTAGTGTTTCTATTTAATGATGTCAATTTCAAACTAGCAAGTTGAGCTAAAACTTATGTCAACATAATCAATTTTTTTTTTATTTATTATTTTATGTATAATTAGTAATAATATCAAAAGTGATAGAGAGTGATAGAAAAAGTCTAATTTTAGATCTAAAAGCAGCACGAAAAGTTAATTTAGATAAGTATATTTTTGCTTCTAATGAAAATTCCTTGTAGTCCAGTGTATTTATTTATAAGTAACAAAAATTTATCATTGAAAAGTATTGCATCAATCCCTTTAAATTAAAAATTTAAATTTAAATACACGTTAAAAGTAAAGAAATATACAACTATTTTATTATTTTTATAATTTCTCCGTATAAATTGCAATATTAAATTATTGAATACAATTTCATACTAAATTTTATTACTAAAATTATTATTTATTCATATATTATACTTTTAAATCAAAGAACAACTAATCAGAATATTAAGAAAATAGGAATTTATGTTGATTTTTCAATTACCCACCAATTTCTTAGAATTAAACACTATCTACAAATTTGCATCGAATTTCCATCTACAAGTAACAACGGAATAACAGGTAATATTTCTTTGTACACTTAATAATATACGGAGCTTTTGGAAATAATTTGTATATATTACTAATTTATTTATTTATGTCAGAATACATTTCTCTGGCCTTTTATACAACCCTGTTAAACATGTGAGCTACGCATGTAACGTGAAATAAAAGCTTTTAATATCTAATAACTGTGCAATTATATTTTTTAATTTACTTCAAATTTTTTTTGGCATTTTGGAAAATGACCTAGTGATACAAAAAACAATAAGCAACTAAGTCAAATAGAACTAGTCTCTAAATAATTCTGAAAATTATATTATTTTTTTTAAATATATAAATTCACATGAGAAAAAATCCGAAAACCCTCGTCTAACATTAAAGAGAAGAAAAAGAAGAGAGAACAGAAAGAATAGAGAGAGAGAGAAAAAAAGAAAGACTTATATAAAAAAATATTATTATGCCTAAAACTTTTATGATTAGAGAATACATTTAACGTCTTCGAGTATCCACCGACCACCAAGCATAATATTACTGATAAAGCACGGCGATTATACGTTCGAAAATCGACTCAAGCAAAGTAAAATATTACCATAATATACAAATATACAAAAAAGAAGAGCGACAACTTTTGTTGTATTACAACTATTTTTAAAAAAAATTAATTATTTTATAATAACATAATTGCAATATTTTATTAAGTCATGAATAAAAAATCAATATTAAATATTTTATAAATAATTAATCAAAATATAAAGACAAATCATTGAAACCTAAATACTCATAATCATTTTTCACAACCTCTAAAACAAATGATTCCAAATAATCACACATAACATGATGGATAATACTATATTCTGTTAAGGTATTGGTTTTAATCAATTGTTCAAATGTTGTAATTATGTCTGTTTCATATTCTATAATTTTGCAATATTTCATGTTGTATTGATTTACGTCATAAAATTTTCTCTGTAAAACAGAAGTATGAACGTGTGCTAGGTCTTCAAGAAACGATTGAGCTTCATAAAGTTCATCATTAATAAATAACAATGTGGAAAAATACTTTTTTCTAACATCATTAAGAAAATCAATAAAAATCTCTACCAGTCTCTCTGTTAATAATTCTTGACGTCGACATTTATTATCCATTGTGTAGTGTCTCAAAGTAATGAGAGCAAATAACATTTTTCTAAACATATCATTGGATAACATAAGTGTTTCATAAAGCTTAATCGCACAATTAATTTTATTTTCATATTTACAAGCATTAATTATATGTTCCAACATTACATTAAAATTACAAAGTATTTCAATATAGCGACATCTTAAAATAAGTGCTAGATACGACCTCATGAAATTATAATTATTCTTATCAACTATTAGTACAATATCCTGGAAATACAGTGGTTTTCCTTTTGTATATTCAGTTACAACAGCTATATGTTTCCATGACATCCAACCAGCGTGAGATATAAAATGATTACACAATGCAATACCTTCCTTATAGCCATACTTCCTACATTTGAAATAAATATACCTGTAACGAAAAAAAAGTCATGCATGATTGTTCAAAATTATTATCTGTTAAATAAATAAAGAAATAATTAAAATTATGTGTTAACAAAATAAAATTTTTAAATTTAGGCAACTAAATGTACTGAACTATAAATCTTACTTGAAAGTATTTGTTCTGTCTAGTTGTTCAAAACCTAGTTTTGAAATACAATTTTCAACTTTTCCTAATATATATAATTCAAGATCTTTATCAATATATTTAATATAATCGTAGGATTCCTCAACCAGTTTATCCATTTGATCGATGTTATATTTCATCAATAAATCGGTTAAAATAGAACTTTTGTGTTCTGTTCCACATACTTTTCTATTTTTGTAAAGATTTGATGTTATTAATTCAGATTTTTTATTGAATTCTTTTATATGTTCAAAAGTATTGAACAATCTATCACTACTAGATAAATTAAATAATGAGGTACCACATAACTCAAATGCGTATGTGTAAAAATAATTTATTTCACTATCTACAGTTTTAATATTAAGAGTAGTCGAGTCTATAATTCGTAGGTCGATGTTGTCGAGGTATTTTGCTGTTTTCAACATTTTTTTAAACATATTTATTGAACAATTAAAAATATTAATTATTAGCTTTGTGCAATATTTCAATTGAAAACATCGATTGTTAAAAATATGCATTTCACACTTATTTAAAATAAGGCCTAACATTACATTGAAAGTTTGCATTATGTTGGTATATTCACAATTTAAGAGACAAGTTATAAAGAAGAGCTTTTGTATAAAGTTATTTACATCGATAATTTCACTCGTGATGCTATTGGTGTTAATTATGAAGTGCTCAAGTTTAATTTCTGTTTGTTGAATTGAATGCCATCCATTTTGAACACGAATGTGGTTTAATGAGTTAATTACGTATTTTTTGAAATCTTCACTTTGAGTATCACAATATACAACTAAAACTTGACCTAAATGCCAAATTAAGAAAAACTCATATAAAATTTTTTTAGACATTTTTTTAAATTTTATAAAGCGAAATTTATTATATGGTATTATTTTCAAGAGAAAAATAATCTTAAATTCTTTTTTAATATTTCTTATACTTTATTGAAATAGAAAAACAGTAATATAATTTTTTTTATAAAAACTACACTACGATTTGTGATTCTTTTAATATGATATTACTGTGTAAATTGGTTTCTACAAAGTAAAATATTTTTAGAAATATTAATGACGTAAATATATACATAAATTGAAGTTAAAATTGTTTCAAAATTCATTGTTTTACAAATGGTTGAAAAATTCTAATAATTGGGTTCTTTCCCCAAAATGAAAATTCCTTAATATTTGACACGGCCACGGCGTTGTCACACGTTGACACCCCGCGGTCGTATCAGCTCCTTCTCAGCCACCGCTTTACTGTAAACCGGACCGTTACACACACGCGTGTAAAGTCCAACAAATGCCTAGCGTCGAATACCCCGCCGCAATAATACGTCCAGTCAGTCATCTCCGAGACACTTCCATGTCCGTTGTTTTCGGTTGTCGGTAGCATTTTCGGGATTCCTATTACTACGAATACGATTATGTATATAACGTGTGTTAATTCTCTTAGTATTGTTAACCATACAATTTTGTCTTTTTCCATAATTTTATTTCATACGTTGTTTTTTTGTTTGTGTAATCTGTGCAATAAATTACGGCTCACACCAATTAATAATTAAAACCTTGTGTCGCCTAAGTTTCTTCAACATCGACCTCTATCATATTTTACAGTGAAGAATGTAGGAGAGTGCAAGGCAATTGGATGTTTGGGCGATGATAAATAATTTGGATCAAAAAAAATTAAACGATATCTCCACCCCCAGCACGGCGAGCCGTGGAGGACTGAACTTGTACCTGCCTGTGAACATGACCGCTTCGGTCTTGACCAGGGCAAGGCTCAGTCCACTTCCCTCCTGCTGGATCCAGGCAGTGACTTCGCTGAGCGCGCACGTGCGGTGGTAGCGGAACGTGGAAAACCGCGTCGTAAGTGATATTCCATAGCAGAGGCCTGATAACCGACCCTTGCAGGATGCCGCTTGTAAGGTGTCTGATTCTCGGGCCTGCGGCGCTCTCGTAGAAGTTGACAATTGCACTTCATTAAAGATATGATATTAAAGAAAATACATCGACAATCGCTTCATATATGTCCACCTATTGTACATAAAATGATGGTTACACTTCAGACTTTAATTGTTCGTATGGTAATCGAAGAGAAATCGATAATTTTTTCCCAAATTATAACATCGGTTTTTTGTGTTTTCACGAAATTTATCATTTGGAGTTTATGGGTAAATGTCTAGAAAACACCTCGAAAATTATCTTTAGTGATTATCTACACAAAATTTATACTTAAAAAAAAAATCATCGTGTGTATTACTTCTCCAATCTGTTGGAATTGGCTACAAACAGATTATTTCTAGGAATAGATGCTTTACCAAAAATTGACACGAAAGATCCCTTATGCATGACATTTCCAGTCAAATTCGAAGATGATCGGAATAAAACAACAAGTTTACAAAACAACTAGTTTTTTATTGAAAAAAAATATATTAATATATATTTTTTGTCTCTATACTATATTGTAAATTATACAATATTAAAAATACATATACAAATGTATTACTCTAATTACATTAGAGTTTTCGTACTTAATAATTACACATACAATGATGTTTTATCGGAAAATTGTTTAGAGTATTCGAAATCCAAACGTAGATCAACCTTGAAGACTTGATGGTATCGTTTTGTTTAGAACAGTCGATCACGACTATGGGTCCATGACAGTGTTGTTGGTACTCGATCTATTCAACACAAGTGTCTAAGTATTGTTTATCAGTGTGCGTTGGTATCGTTCGAAAAATCCCATGCACATAGACATTGGACACTGCGCCATAAATTCGGTCCATCGACGAAATCGTTGTTGTGCAAATTTTGCGCATATTTCATCCGGCCGGTTGAAATCGTTGAATGTCGTTGGGTATGAATGAACAATATCTCTTGATGGTTGTAGCCATTCCAACATATTTGGTCTTGTCTACTTCTTTACCATTTATCACAAATCTGATTTCATCAAATAGGTGCATGAGAAAATTTTGATGCATAACCATTTCATTGACTGTTCCAGCTGATGGTTTATCTAGTTTTCCCTCGATTGAAAATAATTTCGCACGGCACGTTGAATTTCTCCTTGTTGCGCACCTCGATACGGATTTCATCGTTATGTTTATACGAGTTATTATAACTCTGATGTTCTAGATAGTACTCGCATTTTACACTGTTGTCATGCTGACATTTTTCCAACACGTGTAAGTACTCTGTCATAATTGACTCGACAATCCAACGATTTTAAAAATTTGATATTTTTCTTTGTTAGTTGTTGCTGCTGTGAAAGTGTCACACGATTTATCCGTTGCTCTGTCGTAGAGTATACGCCGTCACTCAAATGATGGTGCACTACACTCCCATTGAAACTCAAAGGTATTTAATGCGGGTCAACACGTTTTTTTAGTTAAAAAACACGGATAAACCGAATAAAGTTCTCGAACCAGTGTTTCCAAACGATAAATTGTAGCTAGACTGTTGTTCAACGTATAATTCTTTATCGATGTCAATACACGAACTCCAGTGCTTATCGCTGTATTGTCTTTACGGTTAAGTTAGGTACCCATCTCGACCACATTTGCAGCACCACCGGCTAAAGCTCCCAACACTGACAGTCCGGCAAATATAGGTATAAGCAATAGCTCACCACCTCTAGTTTTGGAATGTTTATGCTACGGATCAGTGGAATTTTTTTTTCTCACCACACGCCGTGCCGCCATCAACTATTGTTTTGCTACACTTAGTAAATCCATTTGTATCGAGTTTGGCTGCATACACAATTCGTTTGAAACCCATACTGAGTTTACGTTTCAATTTCATCGAGTTGGTTACAACCCCCAAACTGCGACTCGTTCAGGCAATTTAGCGTCTATGGTTAAAGTTCGTTCCTAAGCCCGTTGTTCCAACACCTGTTCCATGGCGTGCGATGCATTTCAAA
Organism: Daktulosphaira vitifoliae; assembly: GCF_025091365.1. Taxonomy (NCBI): domain Eukaryota; kingdom Metazoa; phylum Arthropoda; class Insecta; order Hemiptera; family Phylloxeridae; genus Daktulosphaira; species Daktulosphaira vitifoliae. The sequence goes on along the minus strand of NW_026099720.1, from coordinate 9,071 downwards.
AAATAGACCATCATGCTACCTATCGTGAATTTTGAGAAAAGTAATGATGTTGCACCTAGTAAACATGGTAAACTATTGCTAAACACAATAAGTGCATTGATTTAGGGTCGTCAAATTGTGGAAAAACAAACTTGATGTTTACTCTACTGACCGATATCATCGGTCTTTGATTTGAAAAAGTTTACTCAAAATCGTTGCATCAGTGCAAGTATCAACTACTCGTGGGTGTTTTACGCGGCGTCCAAGGAGTGCAGCTGTTTACCTATGAAAACGGGGAAGATGTACCGTCGGTGGTCAACATCCTGCGCAATTCCAGTTTTATATTAAACGATGTTGTCATGGAAAAACAAAATATAATGTGTGATTATTTTACACGAAGACGACACAAGCAAGTTGATGTATTTGCACGGGATATGGACGATACAGATACAAGTTTGACACATTTATTATAATATGAGTGGTGATAGGGAAACATTGCTGAAACTATTGACTGATCCCCGGGAAAATGTTAAAATAAATTACACAGAATTGCATCGTAGTGAAACGGATTCATTGATTTGCGTAAAACGTTAGTTGGTATCAATCATTGAAGCATTGGATAAAATTGCGTCACAGCAAGAGCAACAACAGAAAAAACAACAACAAGAACAATTACAGCAAATTATCAAGAGTTTAAACGATGATAGATATACTGGGGAACACGATAATGGGTTTTTCCATCAGTACATGTATCAATGGTCAATGAACCCCAACAGAGATTAAATGTATGGACCAAAGGTATCACCGGATGGAACATTAGGTGAAGCCAATAATATCTTTCTCGACAGAAGAAAATTTAATGTTTTAGATGAAAAATTCCCGCTGACTATGGGTCTTGTGGATTTACTGTTTTCGAGAAACCCTAGTCATTTTTCCAAATCGGATTTGCATGCATACAAAATGATCCTTGTCAAAACCGGTATGCATTTAAATAAAGACGGAAAAAAGAAGGACAAAAGTATGTGAACACTATTAAATTACTGTTTGACAACAATGAAGGTGATAACGCAAACAATTCCTTACCGTTGCTTGAAAACAGCAGCAGCAGCAACATCAATGACACATCCATTATCGTTGCGGGTCTACAGTTGAGATTGAATAATAAGTAAAAAGATTAGGTGTATTGGGACGATCCTAATGAGCTCGTGGAACAATTACGTTTATTGATATCAGCCCAGTCGACTGGCAGCACTGGAGTTTTAGCGGAAATCGTTTCTATTTTGGAAGAGTTGCTGGAATCAGGTTACATTGAACAGATACCATCGGCGTTATGAATAAGAACATTGCCAACGAACTTCACTGACAGGCCCGTAGGACGTTTGGGTTGGGTTTGGTGGACGATATGACGTGTAGTGTAAATCGTGTATGTAGTGCATTTAACACCAGAATCAACATTGGATTACTTGAAATATTATTGTATTACATAAGACGTAAGGTAAGTATAATTTAACCTATGTTTACGAACCTCCAAAAATCTTTTGCACAATAAACCATTAATAAATTAATATAAAATTATAAACTATAAATTCCACCATCAAGTCCGATCTTATAGATCTTTTTATTTCCTTTAATTTACATTTATATTTTTGGTTTATCACAAGAAGCTAACCGAAAAGAACAATAAACTATTCAATAAACTATAGAAGCAATAACAGTGAACAACAACGAAAAAGATTGTAAAAAAAAAATGTATAATAATTATGTATTTTAGATTAAGGGAAAAATTAGATTAAGAATGAAAAATTTAATTCATAAGTAGAGTTAAAATATTGGGTTATAAATTTTATTATTAATATTTTTTGGGGGGGGGATTAAAAAAAGAATATCTGTTAATAAAAAAAAAATTATTTTATCACTCTTAAGAGTTTGGTTGGGTTTGGTTGGGTTGGGTTGTTTTCACGAAATTTATCATTTGGAGTTTATGGGTAAATGTCTAGAAAACACCTCGAAAATTATCTTTAGTGATTATCTACACAAAATTTATACTTAAAAAAAAAATCATCGTGTGTATTACTTCTCCAATCTGTTGGAATTGGCTACAAACAGATTATTTCTAGGAATAGATGCTTTACCAAAAATTGACACGAAAGATCCCTTATGCATGACATTTCCAGTCAAATTCGAAGATGATCGGAATAAAACAACAAGTTTACAAAACAACTAGTTTTTTATTGAAAAAAAATATATTAATATATATTTTTTGTCTCTATACTATATTGTAAATTATACAATATTAAAAATACATATACAAATGTATTACTCTAATTACATTAGAGTTTATGTATTTTAGATTAAGGGAAAAATTAGATTAAGAATGAAAAATTTAATTCATAAGTAGAGTTAAAATATTGGGTTATAAATTTTATTATTAATATTTTTGGGGGGGGGGATTAAAAAAAGAATATCTGTTAATAAAAAAAAAATTATTTTATCACTCTTAAGAGGAAGCTGACACACACTAAATTGACCTTTCTTTATCTTCCATTTATTTAGTGCTGTAAATAACCAAAGTTAATTTTCTAATGTAATATTATATTATTACTTATAATATTAATATATAATATGATGTTATCGTTTGTACATGTATTATGATTATACAAGATACTAAAACAGGGTTCTCTTATTTAAAGTATAAAATAACCAGTTGATTATGGGATAAAAATACTAATTATAGAGATTATTACGTAACGCCTACACGCAGGCCCTCAATATAATTAACCAATTAGAATAGAAAGTCTCAGCTTCCAGGATCACGATAGGGATAAAAATAATAATAAAATATTGTGAGTTATTCTTATTGGGTAGCTAGTCTCTGAGCTTAATGTCTTTGTTCTAATGAATATCGTGCCGGCGGACAATACTAAAGCACACAATTTTCAACAAACGTAAAAATATAGAGTGTTTAGAATATTTTACAAGTAAATTCAGTCATAGTATTTGTGCAATTAAATCATATTATTCAAAATTTGAATTTGTTTTTGTAAGTAATTATATTGACTATATGACGTATAGTGTTAATCGTATACGTAGTGTATTTAATATCAAAATCAACATTGGATTACTTGAAATAGTATTGCATTACATAGGATGTAAGGTAAGTACAATTTAACCTATGCTTTCGAACGTCCAACAATCTATTGCATAATAAACCATTAATAAAAATTAAAGAGATTAAATTTGTTTGTACGAAGCGCCCGATGGTATTCATGCGGGTTCGTTAACGTTCGTGGTTTTATTTTGTCTTTAGTCTTTAGTTATGTCGAGGATAAGGAATGAGGTGAGTGGACTGTATGTTTGAATGTAGAATGAATTTTACAATATATAATTATAACAATTAAATCTTATATAAAATATAAAATCTTATATAAACCAATTAGGATAGGGGGGGACACTTAATACTAATGCCACAAAGGCGCTGATATAAACAAATAATAAACTATACAAGTTAGTAAGTCTTAGAAAGATAGATGAACAAACGTTATATATATCGTTTAAGTGAAACGGCTGATGATAATGTTGAATATTGAAAAGATCAATTGAAGTCGAATGCAAGTAGCTGACCAACGTGTACAATATGCTGTGAACGGTACTATGATGTATCTCAGAAAAAATATATAGACCCAACGGCGATAAACTGAACGCACAGGGTACGACAATCGGAAAGGTGATATTTTTCTTTTATAGCAAAACGAATATAAAACTACTGGCTTACAAACGCCATAAAGCTTATAGCAGAAGAAGCGTTAAGATGGCGGCGACAATGCAGACATAGAGAGAAGACCTACTACAACTCGATGTAACACAACGATAACATGCATAATCACAACACAATTTCCTGACAGCATATTCGACTGATGTGTATCCAACAAAATTAATAAAAAATATTATATAACTTTAAAAAAATATATATTAAAATTTCTGCGTTATTTTCTTTTCTTTTTCGCATTTCCGTTTTATTTTTTGTTTATTACACTAAAAATATGAAGGCATATTTTTTTTGTAACATAGGGGAGTGTAGTAAATAGCTGAGGAATTATTAAATAACTTCGATATTAGTATAGTATAAGTTTTTATCACAGTAATAAACAATTTTTAAATTCTTAAGTAATATAATGTCATAATAAGGGGAAAGGCACGGTAAGCAATTTAATAATGACGAGAAAAAGAATATATAATGGGAAACATGAAAAGTATAGGAAGATTGACGTTTTGACTAAGAAACTTTGTATTTTGAACAATTTAATTCATATCCACTGTGCTATTAAAATTGTGTGTGTGTGTGGCAAGAGTCAAGGACGGACTGCTGATATTTTAGTCGATTTTAACAATTAGTGTGGATGCTGGCTAGTTTTTGGGCTTAACTGTCCTTTAATAAGTATAGTGAAACGGTAGTTGTGCTGGTGGCTGACGAAAAGTCACCACTCAGTCTGCTACTTTTGAGCTAGACCATGCTGAAGGATCTTAACTATACAGTCATTTGACAGTCACTTTATGGTTATTGTTATGTTCTCCAAGATATGGAAAACAAACAGTGTTGCTACACGAAATAGAATTTTGTAGATAGATTATGCTCTATCTACCTATGACGCTTTCACCTTGTTTAATGAACATTTTTCTTTTTCCTACCAAATTTTTCTCCTTTTTTTTTTTCGAATGGACCTTGAAGACATTTCCGCACTATTACCGCTGCCATCAAATATGTTGTGTGGGTCCACGTGGCAAAGGACATAAAACTTAATAAAATGACAAAAACACTAACTTTCCAATAAAAATTTAGAATATATAATGTGACTGAACAATAAATAATACAACACAACATTAATTCTTAATATTAATACAAATGAATAGGATAATGGAATTGAATGACATGGAATGAATTAGAATGAAGTAATATAATGATATGGAATAACACAAGAGTGTAATTAGCGCATACTAAACCACCACTGCCTAAATGATATCTATAGTGGGAATTATTCGCCCATCATTGCCCTAAATTCCTTGGTCTACACATTCTTGTGGCCGACGACAGTCTAACGACCATGTATTTTATACTCTACGCAATTACAAAATAATATTCAAGGGCTCTCAACATCTATTTTATCACTCTGAGTTGTAAATTTATTACTTAAATTCTAAGCTTCTGAGCTGCAGTAATCGTGCAACTAATGCATGAGGTAGAGTCCTAAGAAATGTTTATCTAAAAATAAATACTCAATACTGCACCCATATAAGCCTACTCATCAAAACAGACTTTCTGATATTCTTGACATGTTTGTAATCATAATACCTAACTTAGTAAATACTACCCACTGTACAATTAATGTTTAACTACGTCGGGGGAACATTTTTTTAGTGTTTCATACGTAACATCACTTTGAAACATCAATAAGCTGTTATATGGTTGTTTTTTTAGGTTAATACAAATTAAGTACAAAGAAAATGTCCATGTGATATTATTTTGACTTACTACAAATTTGGTACGAATGTATCATACATACTACGTTCCTCCGAAATATTTCACTATGTATTATGATAAACGATTGCTTAGAAATTTAATTTTATAAATATATTAAAAAACAAAATATTTTGTCATACCATACTGTAATTGCCTATCAATACCTGGAAAATCCAAAAACCCCACGTGACGTATGTCTTTATCTTTTATTTTAAGGGTTCGGCTACAAACGACCAACAACTCTGCAGTAGACGCGATGTTATGTTATGTACAATCTTACAATTGTTTATGTTAGACAGTATACTTGTTTAATTATTATTAAGTGTGTTTAATTATAATTATTACTTTTTCTTATATTTTTTAATAATGGCTGAACAAACAAAAAAGATAAGTTATACAATTTACATATTTACACTTGTTATAATACCGCATCCACACTTAATAACATTGTTATATAAGTACATTCAGTGGTGTAAAATTTCAAGGATTGCAACTTATTAATCAATTTAGTAAGTGGTCAGTGTTTTTTAAATAACTCTTACAAATACCAACTTTAAATTTTATGATGTGACATAATTGAAGTCTTAAAAATTTATTTAATACAATGTATAAACGTATTTAAAGAAACATTTAATGATTTTTTAAATTTATTTTGTCAATTATATTAACAATTTATGTCTGATGTACACTTAAGATATTAAATTAACGAATTATAAAATATTTATATAGGGTTCCCTGAGCACAATGAATATAGTGTTGTACCAACGAATTGGGTCACAAAAAATGAATTAACTCAAGTAAATTATTGCTACTGGCCTCCAGGCACTGTTAACAGTGATGTTATACAAAAAGCAGATGAGCCGGGGTTAACCTGGAAAATGTATAGAGTAAAAATTTATGGTGGAAATAAAACTTTTGGTAAGAATTAATACATATTTATATAATGTCTAGTGATTATTTTTAGCTCATCTATATACCAACTATTTTTTTTTAAATATAACTAATATATAACTATTTTACAGATAATTTTAATAAAGCATGGCATCAACAAGTTATTATTGAAGATTCATCTAATGAAACAGGCAATGAAGAAAATATGACTCTAAGACATAAACAAAAAGGAAAGCTTAT
>NW_026099720.1:0-1996 GCF_025091365.1 Daktulosphaira vitifoliae | reverse complement strand
TATATATATATATATAAATAGAATATAATAGGTATGCAATTATTTTCTTTAAATAAATGCATAGAAATTAATTAAATTTTTCTATTGATTTACATACAGTTTATGGAGATGGCTTACCTATCTAGTGGTGCTTTTATAAAAGTACATTTTAGTTAGGCATGAATACTGTAATAATACAAAAATAACTAAATAAGGAGATGTTAGGGGTGTTTTTGACCAAGATTGGATATTTTGGGGATTTGGTCAATTGGTGAGCAACGAGATTCTATCGGGGTTGTAGAGTCCGAGGGTTTAGAACAATAAAGACAAGTAGATATAAAAAGTAATAATCAAGGTTCTTCTTATAGAGATATTGTAAATGATTCAACTAGTAAGTACCTGTAATAATACACTGAGGCAACGAAGAGGCGGTGGCCATCTCACGAATACCCAGTCGAAGTGTTATATATATACAGTAGAAATCACATTAGGTTTTAAACTCTTTTAGGCAACGAAGAGGCGGTGGCCATCTCACGAATACCATGTAATGTGATTATGTATAAGGTCCGAACTAGTTAATAATAATTAATTGAAGTTTAAAGATTAATATAATTATTTGATCTATTGCTTTATCGTTCTATACTCAGATTATTAATTCTAAATAATTGAATTATAAGATAATATAAGTATTGATCTTAATAATTCAAAGTCTTACCTGAAGATTTTTCTTGTTTTAATAATAACTTTTGACAATATCAGGTTATAATAAAATAACACGAACTCAAATGTTTAGTTCATAAATTAACAATTAAGAATTTCACAATGATGATTACGAACTTGGCCTATCGATGTCGAAAGTACGATTCGACCAGCTCAATGAATATTCAGAGACAGACTCTCTTTAAGCCTTCCGCACTCAGCCCCTTTATAGTATTCTCTTTTATCCCCGCACAATCATCATTGTGTCATTCTCGCAATGTTGCTATTTTATTGACAAGTCATCATAAAATATATGAATTAATACATTAAATACATAAATACATGCGAATAATACACAAATCATTTTGACACTTCATATAATATTATTATAGTTAGTTAAAAAGAGCTGACAAGTATAATTTGTGAATTTTCTCAAAGAAAAAAAAACAAACATGTTATTCTAAGCTTATGAATATAATTTATAACTAAAAGTGTTAATAATTTTTAAATGATCATTATTATGGACACAAACAGAGCAGTCCTCTGTTATATCATATTGTGATAGTGTCGAGTGTATTATGACAATACATTGGGGTTATTAAAAAATAATGCTTAGCATTATTTGTGATTGTAAAAATAGCAAACCACCTTGTTTGTAAAATACATTTTTCATTTTAGCTTAAATTTTTTTGTGTATACTTCTACAGATCCAACAATGAACATGATGTTAAATAGAATATTATTAAAAGTNATAACGAACATGATGTTAAATAGAATACTATTAAAAGTAGAAAATATTGAAAAAATTTTGTCTAAACATAAAAATGAAAATAAAAATACTCTGTTAGACAATTCATTTTTATCAAAATTCCCCATTGATAATGTTGAAGGATTTTTATTGGTTGAAACTTGCATTAGTAATGAAATTGATTTTGTTTCAAAATTGGTAATTAGAACTTTGGTTAAATATGAGTAAAGAAGATTTAATGACTAAATCTAGTCAACATTTTCACAAAAATATAATAAATATTTCATAGTTTTATCAAATTAAATCAAATTTGAGTTTTTGCTGTAGGAATATTTTATTAGATCAATTGGAGGAAGGGATGGCAAAGAACATATAAGAAGGTCTTTGNAGGGATGGCAAAGAACATATAAGAAGGTCTTTGACCAAACTTTTTACTAATTTATATGCTGGTAAATGTACGTGGACTGGTCGTGAAAAAATATAATTACCAAAGTAGGAGATTCTGAATTAATCAGAATACTTACAAGTAATTTTACTATTTATTATACAGTGAGGAATAGATCTAACTGA
>NW_026099719.1:4906-28390 GCF_025091365.1 Daktulosphaira vitifoliae | reverse complement strand
CGTTGTTGTGTGTTGACGTGGTGGTGGTAGAAATTGTGATTGTGTGTCAGGTTAACCGGTCGGTGCTCTTCCAGGCATAGTGTACGTCCCTAACCGTTTTTCATTCTAATTAAAAAAACTGAAAAATACAAGTTGTATGTTTTTGTTATTCGGAAATACGATATCAACAATCGCGAGAATATGCGCTTATGCGTTCGCGTATTAACGTCAACAACGCCGTCCGTTTGTATTTTTATTGTTATTGCTGCGATAGTGTTATACTATAACATTATAGTATAGCACTGAATTGTATTTGGGTATGGAATTACTACGACAGTGATCGTAATCTTTATGATCGTAAAGGCAGAATTAATAATACAAACGGTTTTATGGGAACCGGCCGCCAAATGTTATATCGAATGCGTTAATACGAAGTGTATTGTGCACTAACTGTCTATCGCTGTCTTTGCAATGTAATGTGTATCAGCGGCGGCACATCGCGCGTGCCACAAAGATTGTATAACAACTGGTTAATCTACTTGTTAATATTAAAATAACTAAACGAAGTGTGCGATTAAAATAACTCGGAGGAAAGGGAATGAGAAGGAAACCTTGCTGTCTTATATACAATAAATATAGTTTAAAAAACTAAAAAAACACGCTTTTAAAGTACATCGAACTAAAAAGTTAAAAATAATTTTTAAAATAATTATGAACAAAAAATACTAGTATTATTGTGATAAAAGCGTCGGGCGCTCAATATACGAAAAATATGGCACAAAGCACCCACGCTTTTATCACAATAATACTAGTATTTTTTGTTCATAATTATTTTAAAAATTATTTTTAACTTTTTAGTTCGATGTACTTTAAAAGCGTGTTTTTTTAGTTTTTTAAACTATATTTATTTTTTACTTTTTAGTTTCATGTTATGATAGTAGTTACTATCAATATCATGGTTGTTACGGGTAACGGGAAATCAGGGTTCGATTCTGGGGAGGGAGTCTGAGAAACGGCTACCACATCCAAGGAAAGCAGCAGGCGCGTAAATTACTCACTCCCGGAACGTGGAGGTAGTGACGAAAAATGACGATACGGAAATCATCCCTCGTAATCGGAATGAATACTTTATATCTCTTAATTAGAATAAATCGTGTTAATATATTAATTTTAATAGTAATTAGAATATATATATTTATACAAATAATGCGACTTAACTACGTAAAAGTATCATGCACTAAGTATAGCTGTGTTTTATGGCCGGGCGGGTCGGACTAACGTTATACCCGAGGTATAAACGGCGGTAGGAATATATATATATATACGTAAGGCGCATTAGACGCGGGCGTTATTGGTCAGTCAAAATAAAAATTTGTTTACATATATATAATATTGATGACAAGCACGCGTGTACGGGTACGATAACTAAAAATAAATTTTTATAGGAATAGTGTACCGTCGTATTGTGAGCGAGGCGTGGGGAGGGGTGAATGCGTATAACAGTCTAGTCTAGACAACGGAATATGCGATAACGCGTGGCGTTTGGAGAGTTACAAACTTACAAACAAACAACAAACAACAAACAACAAACATACACGTGAAACTAATATAAGCGTGTTAAAAAAGAGAAATAAAATAAAAATCAAGCCAATAAATGGTTTTCTTATCTAAATCCAATATAAGACCGGTTGAGATATTTACCGGGGAGCTATTTCACAAATTATAATATAAAATATAAAATATTCAATATTTTTTTCATACTAAATTTAATTCTCGTATTATGTTTCGTTTATGAATTATACTAATACATCATAAAATTAATTATCAAATTATAAATATGGAAATAGGAGTTGATATTGCTTTTGGAATAATCCGTTAGTTTTTTTTTTAATTAAACACTATCTACAGATTTGCGTGGAAGCGATTTTTATGATAGTTATTTTATTCACTGTCAGATCAACAGTTTTATAACAGTTTTAAATGTCAATGAAAAAGAAATTTGGATATATTAAAAATTTGAAGATTATTTTTAAGATGTATCTGTTTTAAATATTTTTTCATAGAGTATCTTTAGCCTTATTTAAAATACATTTTCAAAGGATTTTTTATAGGTCTGATTATTTGTAAAATAAATTGATATAAATTAAACAATTTCTTAAAAGTTTGAGCAGCTAAATTTTAAATTAAATTAAATTAACCCACTCTTGTCATTATTTTTTGTCACAGTACTAGATTTTGGTTTATTCTTTATCAAATGAGGTGTAGTAGGACCAAGCAATCATAGTACCTGAACATTTTTTTCAGAATTCCATTTTTCTATAGGGAGCTATTGTTAGATTTATCTTTGAGTGTTCGTTTTTACAATTTATAAATAATTATCAAAGTTGAATATTTTTCACAATATATTCATGGATAAACAGATTAATTAATTGTAATAAAAATTATTTTTGAATTTCGTGCACTGAAGTTGCTTTCAGAATCACNATTAATTAATTGTAATAAAAATTATTTTTGAATTTCGTGCACTGAAGTTGCTTTCAGAATCACTTAGTCCTGCTATGCCTCAGATATTGTTTTCATTCTTTTATTAAGATTATATAACATATTATCTTTTAATAAATGTAAATTCAATAAAGGCATATATTTTTTTAAGAGTTTTTAAAAAAAATACATTATAAATCTAAATTAAAAAAAAATTGTTGCTTGAATTTGAAATAATTTTGCTTACCTATTACTTCTCCATTGATTTATATTATCAATTGAAAATATTCCTTGGCCCATTATAGATTCTTGTAAAACTAAATACTCTCTAGATTTTCTTTTAAATTTTGGATTAGTTATAACTTCTTCTATATCTTCTGCGTTTGTTAAAAATACATAAAGATAATTGAAAATCCATGTTTTAATGGTTGTTTTTTCATAACTAAAATAGTATACAGTGTTAGCGAAGAGTTTATAAACCCAAATCTTTTTATCTTACTTTGGTGATAAAAAAAAAAAAGTTCTTATGCAAAAAATGTCTGCATAAGTCCTCTAGGAGAACAATTTTTAATTATATTTGAAGAAAAGTATGAAAAATAATAAATAGTTCAAAAATTTGTATTTAGATCAATGAAAAATTCTCTATTTTATTATTAACATTAAATTTGTATAAATATTATGTTTAATATATTTTTTTTTAATAAAAGAACTTATGAAAAAGAATTATATCAAAAAATATACCAATTTTGACGTACACATATATATAGCATAATCTTTAAGAATTAAAATTTTTCATCATAAAAAATAAACGAGGTTATTTTTAACTTACATTTTGTATAGCTCAAGACCTTTTATTAGCATTTTCTCCGGAGGAAGTGTTACAATAGATAGTAATCCATCTAGAAACCAACCATCTGGTCCTGGTATTTTTTTGATTAATTCAAATTTTCGCCAATTTTTCGCCTTATAAATAATATATAATAATATAATAGAAGCCAAAATTATAATAAACACAAAATGAAGTAAGCTTGTATTGTAAAAATTCATGATCTAAAAATATAAAGTAAATAAAAATTAATTATATTATTTGAAGAAATTCATTACATACAGAATATTGCTTTCTAAATAAGTGTCACGAGTAGTAAAGTGATATTAAATAGAACTAAAAAAAAGCGAAATTAAAAACTAAAATTTCCTATCTACAAAATTGAGAATTTTCTTGTTCCATTCTCCGAATTTTATCTATATTAAATATAATTATTGTCACTATATTTTCCACGAAATCCTCATACAAATCCAGGGATTACTGGTTATTTTTTTGAAAATTTTGACTCTTCTCACAACTTTTTACTTTCAGTATAAAAAAGGCCAGCACAGTGGAGTCGCGGTACAGTGGTGACGTGGCATAGTTGGATTAAGATAATAAAATCTTACAGTGATTAAAATCACTATAAAAAAAAACGCTTCGATGCATATCTTTAGATAGTGTTTAATTTTATAAAATTGGTGGATTATTCCAAAAGCTACATGACCTACTATTTTTTTATTAATATTTTGATTAAGATAAAGTATGTCGAATGAAAGAGGGATATAAATACTACTTCTCATGAAAAAATTGTTTTGTTCCATACATTTTTTAAAAAGTTATAGCATTTTAAAGTAAAAAATATAAAATGTAAAATCGAGTATTTCCACATAAAAATAGCATTCAGTAGCCATTTTCACCGTGAAGACAAAATAAAGTCCGAAATTTTTTTTTTCCATATTAAAGTACATTACATTAGCTTTAATTTAAGATATATATATAAAAGTGTCAGACTTTCCGGAACACTTTCAAAAGTTAAGTTGAAAAAGTACATTTTTTAAGAAAAAGTTGTCATTTTAAATCCCCCTGTGGGCAGGTAAAAGGTCAGATTTATAAAAAAATATACCAAATAATAGGTAAAAGCATCAAGCATCTAAAAAAAAAAATTATATTGATTTGTTTATTTTTGAAAAAGTTATGGCAGTTTTAAGTAAAAAAAATTAAAAAAATTTCGAAAATTAGCGATTTTAAAATTTGTAATTTTTTGAGGTTTTTTCAATTTTTTCAATTTTTGAGGGTAATGTCTTCGACAAGATACAATTTGTGATCTTTTGAAGTATTGTTGAATGAAATCGGTTCGGTTAGAGCTGAGAAAATGTGGTAACAAACACACACAAAAAAAAAACACATCATAGTAAAACTAATACCTTCTCACCTTCGCATCGAAGCTAAAAAACACATCATATTAAAACCAATACCTTCTCAGCTCGCATAAAAAAAACTCACTTTAGTGTGACTAATAAAATTGTATTGAAATTTTACTGAGAGTTTCGTAATGTTTTCTTCTTCTTCTTCCTCGCCTTAATCCCAGCTACTTGGGGTCGGCCACCCTTATCCTAAGCTTCCACTGGACACGATCTCTCACATCATTTACGCTCACATCAGCTGTCCTCAAATCGCATTCAATAGCATCCCTCCATCTCTTTTTTGGTCTTCCTCTACCTCTTCTTCCTTCAATATTCATTTCTATAACTGTTCTTACAGCTTCCGATTCTTCTCTCCTCATAACATGACCAAACCATCTAAGTCTATTTTTCCTCATCTTATCCACGATTGACGCTACACCTATACTCCCTCTTATATGCTCGTTCCTTATTCTATCTTTTCTAGTCACTCCACTCATCCATCTAAGCATTCTTATCTCTGTTACACTCATTCTCTGCTCTACTTTCTTATCAACCGCCCAACACTCTGAACCATACATCATAGTTGGCCTTATTACAGTCTTGTAGAATTTACCTTTCAGCCTCATTGGAATTCTTTTATCGCATAAGACGCCAGACGCTTTTCTCCACTTCAACCACCCGCACTTAATTCTGTGTCTTACATCCTATTCAATACCACCACTCTTTTGCACAACTAACCCTAAATACTTAAAACTCTCCACCTCTCCAATAACGTCCTCGCCTATTGTCACTGGTCTCCTTATTTCACCTACCTCGTGTTCTCCTTTATCAAACTTATATTTTATATACACCTACTTATTCTTCAACTCTTTGAAAAGCTGATATCCACATTTCACCTGAGAGTTTCATGGTGTAACTAATATTTAGTTTAGACTGTAACATAACAAGAAATCCACTGATAATTTGAAATTTTTTTAATCACTAGAGTTTATTTCGTCTTTTATTGTTTAATCAACAAGGTTACAGTTTTCCTTTTTAAAACTGTACTAGACCTTCGAGTTACTAAAATCATATTTTTTTCTTTTTCAGTTTGGAAAATTAACACAGTAGATTAATATGTTGTTTGAAAAATTTTAAATTCTAATAATTTATACCCGTTTCATTTTCCGATAGTCCAGTAACTCTTGTTGCATAGACTATGATTTAGAATAAATCTTTAGTTCATAATTTTCATATTATTGTTCATATTATTTTACATAAATTTGTATAGCAAAATAATTAAAATAAATGCGTTAGTGAGTGGATTTCATAGTGATAAAGTGTAAATTTAAGTTAAATTAAAAAATAATTAATATTTTAAGTGAATTTTAGTGGTCAACAATAAATTAATTTCACAGTAACAAAAGTCAGTATTTCAATAGTCAAGGTTGGGCATTAACTCGTTAAAAATGTAATTTAATTAAGTTAAATAACTCATTACTTTTTTATACGAATTAACTTTTGGCTTGAGTTTGTTACATTTTTAACTTAAATAACGTGTTAACTTTAAGTTATTTTAGTATAGCATTATTATAATTACATTAAATTTGTTTTTTACGTTTCTTGATTTGTTTTCTCTAGTCTTGACTTCGTATAATCTAATATTTATTTTAAATATAATTTTTTTACTATTGGAACAATTTGTTATAATACTGATTTAAATATTTCCCAAAAAGTAGACAATACATCACATTGAAACAATAAAATATTCCATATCATGTTTATTTTTAAATACGTGTTTATTATTATGCTAAAACACGTTTAAAGATAAAATGTATTATATCGTATATAATAACTAAGGAACGTAAGGGAAATAAGGCCTATCTAGGCCTTATTACTGGAACATACTTTATATTAATACTTTAATTGTACGCCAACTTTTGTGTTAATATATTTTACAAATTAAAAATAACGAGAAAGAAAATGGCATATATAAGCGAAGCGAATGGCTCTCATCAGGACTAGGAGTCCCCGGCATATAAATTGCAGCAAAGTTTATATATCTCTTATAATAATTATCAGAGAGCGTCTTCTAAATTTATTGAAGAAGTCATAGGAAATTATTCTAAACCTAATTTTCTATTTTATATTATTTGAGTGTATAATAAGAAAACAATTTAGTTATTTAACAAAGTTAAAAAAACTGTTTTAGTTAATTTTCAACTTAACATAATATTTTTGGAATTAACATTATTTAACGAATTAAAAAATTATCTTAACTTGCCCAGACTATATATTTAAAAAGTATCCTACATAGTTTAGTTAAAGAAACGGGTGGTCTAACTTAGGAAATCGGTTGCCTGATTTGGACTACTCTGGAAGTTTTCTTTGAATTAAAAAAATAACATTTTTAATTGATCCATTAATTATTTTATGTTATATAAAGTAGATATTTGTTCAATTTATATTAGTAAAATATTAGTAAGTACCGTCAAATGGGATAACTTGGAGCGGAGGCTAAGTATTATTTATCATTTTAGTCGTATTAATCTATAGCACAAGTGAAAAGTTTAATGACATTGTTAAGAAACACAAAATATTTGTTTGCAAAAATTAAATGTTGAAATCTAGAAAATATGTAAGTTTATTATAATCTCCAAGTAGCCCCATCAAATAAATATGTATTAAATCAAGAAAAAATGTCTATATTGGGAAAATTTCTAAATGTGCTTCAATTTTCAACAAAATTTTTTTATAAAATCGTTTAGTAACATTCCCTAAAAAAAATTATTTGCAAAGTTTCAAAAATTATTCATCTTCGCCATAAAATTATTTTTGCAATGAAAAATAATAACCTCTGTGTTAAAAAAGGGGTTATTGATTTCATATTATTTTTTGTGATATATTTATTTAAAAATTACATTTTAAAAATAATTTTTGAAACATCTACATTAATTAATTTATTTATTTTTAATTAAAAAAACACTGAATTAAATAGTTTAAATATAATTTATATTAATTTAAAACAATTATAAATAGAGAGGTTGTTTAGTTATTTTTTGTAATGTAATAGTTAACAAATAATGGTAACATATTAAAAATAAGAGATATTAAAAAATAAAATAAAAACGATTTTCTTATAGGAAATATTAAAAACGGAGTATAAAATGAAAATTAAAACTTACTTTCTGTGAAAATAAATTTATTAATATTGTCTTCTGTTTAATGAAATAAACTACAAAATAGACTACTAGTAAAATTGTGAAGTATTAAGACTTGTAGTGTTAGTTTATATAAATTTCCCTTTCTTAGTTCGTAGAGTGATACTGCATAACTACCATATTATGAATTAGATACGATTTCAAACTAGAGCCATTATACTATTAAAGTAATTGTATTAAAATAATAAATCCTTGAATAAAAACTTCCCGAAAAATCATCATTTGATTTTCGTAATGTAAAATTGTTCCACGTGGTAATCGCTAAATACAAAAAAGAACACTGTTTTCTTTTTCCAGAAATAAAAAAAATTTAATTTGTTAAAAATTGATCCAAAATGTTTACTATTAAAAAAATATTTTATTTATATCAATAATTACATATCTATAGCTTTATAAATTTGTAGAAATTCAAATTTTTACCTAAAAATGTACGGTAACAAGTGTTGTAAAGAAAAGGGCAGACGAAAACGTAACAAAATAAAATCAACTGTTAATTTTTTCACATTACATTTTGGTTATAGATATTAATTTTTTTTCCATGAAAATTATTAATGTTTGAATGATAGCCTATAATTAAATTGAAAAAACTAATAGTAATAATACCTTTGCAATCGTAAGATTTTTTAGATTGTGTTCTCGTCCGACATTTTTTTTCACAACATATATCAACGATTAATACTTAAATTATGTAAATATTCAAATTCTTACAAATTTTAAAACTCGGTAGAAAATTAACTACTGTACATTAATAAAATATTTTTTTATGAATATATTTTATTTCAAAATCTATTCCACAAAATTCATCTTAAACTTTTTTATATTTTTCTTAAATTGAAAAATTTTTTTTTTTTGTTTTTAGCTGAATTATGATTATTTTAGCTTCAATTCGTAGCTATTGGTTTTACTTTGCCATGTTTTTTTTTAAGTCTTTATACGCCATTAATTCCGCTCTTACTGGGCCGATATTGTTTTACAGCACTTCAAAATATCATAAATCGTTCTTTGTTGAGGCTATCATAAATTCGAAAAATTTCTCTCAGTCTTGATGATAAACAGAAATGAATTAAAAAATACAATTGTCAAAAAACAGTCAATGTTGATATCTTTAGTTTTCATTTTATAATGAAATAACTTTTTGACAACTGGATAAATTATTATGACATTTTTATCGATAATACTTCAGACATTTGCTTGCAGACAAAATACTTTTTTTTTTAAATTCAATCTTTAATAAAAGTACCTAAGAGAAATTAAGAGTCATATCAAATTTTTTTTCCATTCAATTTTTTATTATGTTTCAAAAAACTTACCTTTTTTAAACTTATAATTAGTTTAATTTGATAGAATAAACTTAATGATAAAAAAATAAAAACTATCCAAAATCTCGATTTTTAGGAGTTCTTAGGCATTTAAGCCAAAAGTCACACTAATTTTTGCAAAAATATTCAACTTTGTAACATTATGCACAGTAACGAAACACATACATTATTCTAAGCTATTTTAAAATAAAGTTTGTTTAATGTAATACATGATTAAAATAAAAAACGTTCTTGTGACTTGTTCTCTGTGAGTAATAAATCTCTAAAGTCAAAAAACATGCAATTTTTTGTAGATATGTTTATTTTTTTTTTAATATTTTTACAACTGTATCAAATGTTAATCAATACTAATTTAAAAATGCCTCAACATTATATTACTAGATGACTACAGTATTTTACATTATATAATTAGAATCTATAGGTTATCTATAAGTTTTAGACTTAGATAGTTTACTAATCAAAATTTAATATTTGTTTTTGAATTAGATTATTAAGAATAACATTTAAATTTAAAAAATATGGCCAAAATTGGGCACTTTGAGTAGTTTATTATAGACTACTCGATACTAATTCAATGATAAAAAAAATAACAGTAAAAAAAGTATTTAATGACTTAAAAACTTGTGTAAGTTACTTGTTAATTAATACTAAATACGTTACGTGTTACAATATTATTTGTTTCTTCTAAATAATGTCTACTGAAATATATTGTTTTGTAGAATTTATATAGAATAGCAATAAAAAAAAAATAAATATATTTTCATTATAAAAAAACAAATCGATCCATAATAACCTGCTTTTGACGGGTTTTTGGTCACATTAAAAATACATTTAAGCTGTTTACAAAAAATTAAATTGTGAATATAATATATTATATGTCTTAATACTTTTTATCTTAAAGGGACGAAATGGTATTCGTAAGATTTATGACTACTCATAAATCTATTATGTAAAGTCTCACCAAACCATCTGAGGCCGAGGAATTGTTACTTTTTGTCTTTCTTTCTTTAAAAATATCTTTTAATAGTTTATTTTAGTTTTTATTTCGAAGAAAAATAAAATGTAGGAAAAATGGTATTATAGTTGAAACCAGTTCAGTTTAATGTAGTTTATTCGAAACTAAATGATTAATAGTTAATATTTCTAATGTTTCACCAAATTGAACACATAATAGGTAATTAACTACAATGTTGTCAAAGCTTCCGTGGCAAACGTATTATTTTAGATTAACCCTTTTCATTCAATTGTTTTATAAAGTAACGAAACAAATGATATAAATTTTACAGTTATATCAAGAGTTCAGTCCTATAAAGTTTTAACCATCGAACCTGAATTAAAGGTCAATAAAGTTCTATAATTAGTTTAGGCTTAAGACACTTGGTTACTCAGTTATTCGACTAATTGTTGAGAAAAATGTACAAATATTTTGCAAATGACAATTGGACACTTTATTTAGTAGTCAAAACTAACAATTAAATAATGAAATAATTTCCATACATAAAATCTAATTACACCATTGTCTTAAACGTTAAAAATAAATAAGACCGTTTATTTTTTTTAACCCATAAAAGCTGTTCTAAAAAAAGATTTATAAAAATAAAATTATAGATTTTTCAAATTGTTGTGGTTTATGTTTATTATTTTCATAATTGTGCTGCTTTCAGTAAAAAATAAACAAATTATATTTTTGAATTCCTCACTGAATTATCTATCTTTTAGTAGAAATTTCATAATTATGAGATTAGCCTAATTATAGTTATAGTTTATGGTTCAGCTTTTTTTCTGAATAATGCATATCGTANAATTATAGTTATAGTTTATGGTTTAGCTTTTTTTCTGAAAAATGCATATCGTACTTAAATTTAAAGGTCTATAAAAATGGGTAAACTTGAAGAATTTATTATTTTTTAGTTTTTTTATAATACAGTAGAATTCCGATAATCCGGCACGTTCGGGACCGGTTCCGTGCCGGACTATCGAAAATTCCGGTCTATAGGCTTTGCAATAAGAACAATTAGGTTAATAATTAAACTAAAAATACAGTATGAAAATACAAAAAAGTTTGTTTTACATTTCATATAATTTATGTGCAAGTACTGTAATACATATTTCATTTAGATTTAAAAAAGTCAGGAATGACTTTTTATATCTTGACTTTTGGCGTTTAGTATAAAATTTATATCTAATGATATGGAGATCAATAATTTCTGAAGCACTGTAGCTAGTACTATCCTCAGCAAGAGATAAACTTATTTAGTGATTCTGTAGCTTCTGTCCAGCTGATTTGTTCCTTTTCTTCCGTTTCGGCATTTAAGTCACTTTCTTCGAGATTTTGAGTAGGCTGAGGGTTTACGACACTGTTGATAATGTCCTCATCGGTTAGTTCTAGTTCGACAGGCTCAGGATTAGAAGCCACTCCTCTACCTCATCTTCAGGCAGGTTTTTTAAGGGATTGTCAGCACTTCTAACGACATCCAAAACTTTGGTCAGAGCGTCTTGATTGTTTTCTTTCTCATCAGTCTGTAGAGTTAGGTCAGATGCAGGGTTACGTGTTTTCGTTTCTCTCCTTTTGAATTCGAAGGATTAGGTTTTGAAAACATGGTCACTGTACAGTTAGAACGAAACTCATTTTGTTTATAAACAGTTTCAAAAGTTACGTACGTCACTACAGATGTATGAACTGTATTACAGTTGAGAGTACTGAGACACAGTTTACTACAATGTAAAAGGACACAAAACAACAACGCACAAAAAAATAGCGAAGACGCTTCGTGATTGATTAAGTGTACTGCACTGCACCTGTATTTGTTTTGATAGCTGAGACTAGCCGGCCGCTAATTGTTTCCGAACAATACTGTTGAGGCCGTGTAATACAACTTCCTGTTATCATATTTTAAGCGCGCGTTCAGTGTACTCGGACCGGTCTAATTTTGTCATATATGATAAAATTAGACCGGTCCGAGTACTACTATGTCCACTACTACGTATTGCTGGTTATTAGTTTTCTGCTCTATTGTAAATTCGTCCGGATGATCCCGAATACCCTGAAAACTTCCGAATATCTCCTGATCGTTTTTATTTGCTTTAAAGGCATTTTTTTGAAGATAACCAAAATTTTTACAATTTTCTGGAGCAATGCCGGACTATCGGGCATTCCGGATTGTTGGATGCCGGATTATCGGACTTATACTGTAATTTAATTGTTTGATTACTAATTAATTCTGAGTATTCTCAAATAGTATTAATATTCTCAAAAACCAGTTGTGATGGAAAAAATCTTAAATCAGATCCGGAATCATGTCAAAAATCATCTAAATATTGTAGGAAACAAAACATTTTTCATTATTCGTTGACCTGTATTATTAGTTGTTTAACATTTATGATCAAAAAATAGAATAGTCTGAACCCGGCTTACAGGTTTATACGTAGTAGATATGAGGCAAATTTGATATTAATATAAATTGAAGTCCAACAATGGATTAAATATTTTTGATAATTTTATTCACAGAGTAATGAATACAGTGAGTACTAGCATATTTAAAAGGCTCAGATTCATCTCCACTTAAAACATATTCTTTTGTCAAAATAGTTTTTCATAAAACCTTATTTATGATTTATTTGCATTATCACAGGTCTCTCTGCACTGTTTCTTTAACCAATATCTCTATCATAATGAAGAGTTTTATCTATACTTTGACCACTAATAAATATAAAAAAAATCAACCACAAACTCATAAGAAATTAAAATGAAACCTTTCTTCATTACCATGTGGTTATTTACCTGAAACCAACCAATGATAGGCGTGACTTCATTTAAAAGCTAAATATCAATATATGGCGCCATGCTATACATATAATGAAAAATTTATGCAAAACTACGTATGAATTATACATACAAAAAGACTGTAAAACTTAAAAAATATAATTGGGTTTTTAGTAAGACGCTGTCTTTACTATGTAGGCACTTCTCTGTAAACATGCGAGTGACTAAATTTTTATAAAAAGTATGTATTAAAATTAGAGCATTCTGTGATTTATTAGGCATATTATCCTCTATTATTCAGTTAAATAATATTTTTTAATAAAAATATACCAAATAAAGTTTTGTCTGTTATCGTATTAAAATTAATTAACATTTATATTTATTTGTGTAAAAAATAATAAAGATGATAAACAATTTTTAACACGCTTATATTAGTTTCACTTGTATGTTGTGGGATGTTTGTAACTTTCCAAGCGGCACGTGTCTACGGCCTTGAGACTAGACGGTCGTAACGCATTCACCCCACCCCTCNATATATATATATATATATATATATATATATTCTAATTACTATTAAAACTTATATATTAATACACTTTATTCTCATTAGGAGATATGTAGTGTATTCATTCCGATTACGGGGGATGATTCTCGTATCGTCAGTTTTCGTCACTACCTCCACGTTGCGCGCCTGCTGCTTTCCTTGGATGTGGTAGCCGTTTCCCAGACTCCCTCTCCGGAATCGAACCCTGATTTCCCTTTACCCGTTACAACCATGATATTGATATTAACTACTATCATAACATGAAACTAAAAAGTGAAAAATAAATATAGTTTAAAAAAACTAAAAAACACGCTTTTAAAGCACATCGAACTAAAAAGTTAAAAATAATTTTTAAAATTAACTTAAAACAATAATGAACGAAAAATACTAGTGTTATTGTGAAAAAAAGCGTGGGTGCTTAATGCCATATTTTTTGTATATTGAGCGCCTGACGTTTTTTTCACAGTAATACTAGTAATTTTCGTTCGTTATTGTTTTAAGTTAATTTTAAAAATTATTTTTAACTTTTTAGTTTGATGTGCTTTAAAAGCGTATTTTTTAGTTTTTTTAAACTATATTTATTTAACTAAAAAACAGTACCACGATTGTTACATGATTTTTACTCAACCTAACCTCATAATCTTAAAGGGATAAATCCTTATCTTTTTATTTGTATAAAATTTATAAAACATAAAAAGTTTTCAAGTGGTCTACACTAAGTAGTTGGGATAAAGGCGATGAAAAATAAGTAGATCAAAAACATAATAAGTAGAAATTATGGAAAATATTTTCATGTTTTCACTTTCTAAATAATATTGGAGAAATCGGATGTTTTTGTAACAATGTTTCAAGGCTTAATCATACACCATGATAATTTTATATTATTATTATATGTAATAACTATTACTGTTATTAATATAAATTAATTAATTGAACACGACGAATAAAAAAGTGAGCTATATCAAAGTTTTTAAAATTAACTGAATCCTCGTGTAAATTTATCTGATTATAAATCGGGTTTCTGATTATTTGAGTAAAATGATACTTATTTTTAAGCACAAAAAATCATTATTTGACTAATACTATAAAATTCATTGTTGATATNTCTGATTATAAATCGGGTTTCTGATTATTTGAGTAAAATGATACTTATTTTTAAGCACAAAAAATCATTATTTGACTAATACTTATAAAATCCATTGTTGATATAGCAAGTTCCCAACATAGTTTTATTTATACCAAACTCAATCAAAATATATAACTGTTCAACGGAGCTATTAAGTATATTAATGATTTTCGAGTTGAATTTTTTTTAACGCGAAACTTGTGATGTGATTATTTAATAATCAAAGAATAATGAAACATTTCTATGTAAAATATTTACGTCGTTCACTTAAGGGGGAGATTAATTGCTCGATAGAGTTTTTTAACAAAGTAACATTAGTGTCATATGTATTCATTTTACTTGAAAAAGTGTTTATCTTTAAGTCAGTTATGTAATACGATTGTTTTATTAGCTTATAAAGATCTGGAACACTTATAGATTCTTGACTACTTTCAGATTGAGTCTTTAAATTGCTTCTAAAACCCATTTTATTGGACGTTTAAATTTTTGACATTGTAAAAAAATATTGTTTAAACTGCTCAAAAGAAAGACAAACAGTGTTAAACATAAACTTAGTATGCTTACTAATACGTGAAAAATATCACTGTATAACCGACAACGTTTATTGGTAACATTCAGAGTTGCACATACTTAATAATATTGTATAAATTAAATTATTTTTAGGTTGAGTTAAGGGAATACATTTTTTTTTAAACTATTTTTATTGATAATAATAGTAAATTTAAATCTTCACTTTATTTAAGACTATTAATTTTATCAAGATTTTTACATTTTTCAAGTAGGAAACTAAATATTTTTTTTAGATTTAAGAAATACTTTAAGAGTATTTTTTTATTCATTTTTATATTTGTATATACATTTTTAGGTTATATATTGTTTACTTAATTTTGGAAAAAATCCAACATTTTCCATTTAAATTTATTAGTTCAGAAACTGCAGTTGACAGAATAATATAATTATGATTACATTTTCAGGCTTATAATATATTATATGACTTAATGGTTGGATTTGTTAATAAAATTAAAACATGAATTACTTAAATTTATAGCTTATATGTATTCAAATTAGAAAATTATTTCAAGCGTTATGAAATCTTGATTGTCTCGTTAGAATTTCCCCATTTAAAGTTGTACAAATGTAACCAATGATGAAATGCAATGAAAAATATTTGTTTGTTATTTTCATCATCTGGTATTTAGAATAACTTTAGAAGCTTCTAAATACTTACGCGTTCACTTAACTTAAAAAAACATTTGTAAGCAGTAATGATGCTTCACAAAAAGCTTCATGTGAAGGAATGATGTTCCACGGTAAGTTATCGATGTTGAGTAATTTGTAATTTGATATGAAATGAGAAAAGTTTAACATACTATTTAATTGATTATTATTATGAAACAATTATACATAAATGAACTCATTGTATCTTTATTATAATGGTTGTAAAATGATTTTCTGTAGTATTTTTTTTAGAAAGATATTTTTAATAAGATAATAGCTTATCTGAGAACTTGTAGAAATTTGAAGAAGTAAAGTAAAGAAAAATTGATTATTAAATAAATTTCATGTTTATATTGAGTAATTGCCTGAATACATAATAAAATTGTTTTTAATTAATTGGTACAAAGACATTTTAGTGTATCAAATATATCTTATCTTAGTTTTTTCTCTAATTAATTGGTAAATTTTAATTTTCAATTCTGTTTATAAAAACTATGAATAAATATTTATTTATCATCATCATTCTAATTATGTTATCAAAAAATCAATGATAATTTTTAAACTTTAATATTTCCTATGAAATTAGCTTAATCTTTTTTAATTATATTTCATAGAACAATAAAGAATTTAAATAGTTTCATTCTTATAATTTCAAAAATGTTTTTAATTATAAAAACTTTCCGAAGTGAAACTTAATTATATTACAAACTATTATGGCTTATGTACTTTATGAAATGATTCTAAGAAATTATTATTTATCAATTTAATTATATTTATTATTTTAAAAACATTTGTAACACAAATAATTTACAAGATAGAAAATTCTTTTGTTAAGTTTATTTTAAAATTTTTTATCATTCATTATTTATGTTTTGATCTCACATTGTTTGTTCTTCAAGATTTTATATTCAAAATATTTTACCAAATGTTTCACTGAAAGATATTTTAAAGTTTTATACTTCATTATATTTAAATACTCAACAATGGTAAAACTTTTAAGATGTTTTAAAATTAATTTCTTGAATTCGAAATAAATTATTTTTTACGTAATGTTTCGAGTTTTTGTGTTATGGATTATATTATTCAGTGGGCGATTGTTTTGATTTTTCAATAAATGTGAAGATGTAAAGTAATAAAAATAAATGTGATTTTGATAAAAAAAATTATCTCAGGAAAATATTTCTCTTTCTTGAAAATTATTTACAGGTTCATTTCATCATAATAAAGATCACAAATAATGTAACTTATTTTCAGAAACGTTTAGCAAGGTTAAGATCTTCTATTTTACATAGAATTCTACTTTTCCCAGTTAAGTTTATTTGTTGAAGTAGAAAAACGAAAATCAACGATGCACATCAAAATCACATTTGCAAGCATTATGGAAATCGAACCACAACTGAATACAATTATAATGTCAAAGTCTTGTACAGTTATTTTCAATTTACTATATTATTATAGTTGTTCAACTTATCATGGGTTAAACAGTTATTGTCCTTATTTTACTTATATATAAATAATTTTTTATCTTAAATACTTATATATAAAATATTTTATAATCATCTATTCACACCATATGTGTGTAAATAGGAATTAATTTTTAATTAATTAATTTCTAAAATATTTTGTATAATGAATAATGTTAGATGATAAATCAATTATATTAATATAAAATTTTGGTTAGATATTTTTACGAAAATTCTGTATTAGGTATGTAAAACAATATTTTAAATTCAAATACTATAGAAGTAATAATGAATTAATTATATTAAAAAAATAATAATTGTATTAAGTAGATATGTATTTTTGTAGATAATTACGATATTTTTTTCTTTAAAATACTTTAATTAGACTAATATAATGTTTTATTTTTATTAGAAATTATCCATTATATAATACAATGTTTTTTAAGATAATGAATAAGGACAATAGCATTAGTCACGCTACTGTATTTTTTACTTTTTGTGATCATCATCTTAATTTGATGATTTTCTGTTTCTAAATCTTTACAGCAACAATAGACTTTCATAATTTATGAATTCTTTCGTTATGAAATTTTGAAAATAACTCAAAGTTTTACACCACTTAAAGATAATTTTTTTATAAAAAAGAAAATTTTTTAAGAATTAATGACTAGTTTTTATTCTTCTTTGTAATTTATTCATAAAACTTATTATTAATGTGAATATTTTATAAAGTTAAATAAGTTTTATTTAGATCTTGAAATAAATCATTGTAATCATCATACAAATATAACGTGATTTTAAATTAATTAAAAAAAAAGTAGATGTAACTAATTTATACAGATTTAATGATTCACATAATGTTTGAACATCGAAGTTAAAGAAATATTTTTTTAAATAATTTTCATAAATTGTAGGATATTTTAACTTACTTATGAAAAATATATTAAACAACTTATTTTCCAAGAAAAAATTATAGAAGCTTATACTGACGTGTAAAATATTTATATTTGAGTTTTGATATACCTTGTAAGAATATTTAATATTATAATTTCCAAACATCTATTCTTTTTACATTTGTAAGAAAAAAAAAATTATTACGTTTGGAACTTTAAATTTTTTAGATATTTATGCAATAGAAACTACAATGTTACATATTAATTTTTAATTCTCGAAAAATATATAGATGTTTTTGAAACCACAATCTGCTCATCAATTTATAATGACAAATTTTGACAAGTTGATGTCTGTTTGTAATACATTATTTAATCTTTTTTGAAATATTTTTACTACATATAAATGAATATTGTAAGTTTTAGGATAAGCTTTGTCAGTTAAAAAAAAATACAACTTTAATAATTAGTTTAGTGTACTAATTTATAACTATATTTACAACTGGCAAATTGATAAAACCTTATATAGATTATGTGCATTAAAAAAAGTTATTCAGAACATACGATCAGGCAATATAAATTTTTATTAATTGTTTTGAAAATTTAGTAATGTACTGTTATCTAGACTATAATTATAAGAGTTGATCACCATAAAACAAAAAATATTTCTACAATACTATATAATCATCCGACATAAGTGCACAAACATGTGACTCTTTAAATTGGCTCAAACAAAACTTATAAATGCATATAATTCCGGGCTTATAATTTATAAGTTACAAAATAATTTTTATTTAACATAAATCATTGAGTACTTTAGTTATAAGATTTGTGAAATTTATCTGATCCTAGAAATATATTCAATTTTTAGCTAATCCTTTTTAATCCATCTATAAATTATTGTGTACCCTTAATTTTTTTTTAATTTGCCATTGTAAATTTACAGTATGTACTAAAATATTCTTTTTATTTCAATTTTTTTAGATACCAAGTTTGTTTACGATAGCCTAAAAAATGATACGTCTCCAATAATGTAACAATTATGTCTTATTTATGGAGCTTTAATTTGGATTAAAATTTTTCCATTTCCTCAGTCAATGTATTTCCGAAAAGTGTATGCAGAATTTTCGTTTAGCATTTACATTGAATTCCGGTTAAATGTATTTTAGGTACGTTGTTCCAAAAGTAATATGTTGTTTTATTATAATTTTTCACAGAGGAAAATAATCAAATACAAAAATATATATAACACATTTCGTCAATTTAATTTTAAATGTCTTCTGATATATTTAATAAGTTAAGTAATACATATAATCATAATACTTAAAATAAATAAATTGTATGTACATAAATTTATAATAAGTTGAACACTATGTATGTTTTGGTAGGCGGGGAAGATGAATGCGTTTATTTTTTTAGGTAATTTAAGGTAAGTTTTTACATGAAAATACATTCACAAATTTTTTTTTTAGATAACTGATAAAGTATATAANGTAGGCGGGGAAGATGAATGCGTTTATTTTTTTAGGTAATTTAAGGTAAGTTTTTACATGAAAATACATTCACAAATTTTTTTATAGGTAACTAATGAAGTATATAGTGTGATTTATTAAGAATTCTACCCTCCAAATAATGATTTTTTCACAAAAATGTGATAGATATTAGCATTTAAAGAACTAAAAAATATGAAGAGGGTAGCGTTAAACGATGCTCTATTTTTAACATAATATACAGTTAAAAATTTTTCCAGTTGGTGCAGCCCACTTGCCTATAACTAAAAATAGTTTTCTATTTAACTTTTGAGAGATAGTAAAAAATGTACTTTTAGAAATAATTTTATCTTACATTAAATTTGATAGTTTCTATGATTTATAGAAATAAATCAAATTTTAATCTGTATATTTTATGAAAATCATTATAGGACAGAAAGAATGGTGGGTAATATTCTTAATAAGTTACATTTGTTATAAAACAAATAGTTTTAGTAAAAACGACGATTATCGTAAGTTTTAGTTGATTTGTTTAGTTTGTTTACAATATATTTAGAATTTTTACGCTTCATAAACTTTCTCACAACTGTTAGTGAGTATCACGTTATATTTATACAATTTTCATTCTTAAATAATCAGACAAGAATAATTTTTAAACCATAGAAGTAATAATTGTTGTTTAATAAAAAATAATACATTTTTATTAAAAAAATTTTAAGGTATTAATATTAGTTACAACTCAATATTTTATTAAACAAACTAAAATAATAATTAATGATTAAAAAAAAATTTAGTTTAAATTTGTGGTAATTTTGCACTTAAGTTAATCTGAATTTTTCTTGTCGTTTAAAATAAACTTGACTATGACATAATATTCTCAATGTGATGATAATTGTTGTATAATTTCTGCTTTATTAGACTTTGAAAAAGCCAGAATTGTATACATTTACAATTTTGAAAACAAACAGAAAAGTATTATGTGTTTTATTTTGAACATAATCAATTATCGATGTCTAAAAAGATGTTTTGCCTTGTTATTTAGGTTATGGCTTTCAAAGAGATTCTGTGTTGTCATTTGTTCAGTAAACAATCGCGTTGTGGTATCAGCTGAAAATGAGATTGTTTCACATTATCTAGTGTTGATGGTTTCGTCATACTCTTACTGAAATGCTGGTTGCTTTTTTCAATTTCTCCCACCCCCAAATAAAAAAATAACGACCTCCTATACTTCCAGAATATATAATTATATTTAACAACATATTTACAAAACATTATAAAATAACACGATCAATAGAATTAAAAATGCAAACACAGTAGATTTTGTCAAATAAAATCATAAGTTTAAATTAAATCACGAATACATTTTTTTTTAAATGTGTGTTATGACTAGTTTACATTGAGTTATTTTAATTTAATTATTTTATTTTAATAATTTCTTTTTGTTTTCTTGACATTTTTTTGATTATATGGATTTGGAATATCAACAACCGATTCGACAACATACTTTATGTGTATATAGTTATATAGTATATAGTTGATCTCCAATGTATTTCGATAGATAATTCATTGGAAGTTTGTGATCCATGTATCTATTAACATCACATTACATATTCGTTACTTAAATTCACTGCACATTCTAAAAACAGTTTTACTTAGTTTAGATAGTTCATTAAATTTGACTTAGAAGTATTCAAAGCATTTTTTGTGAATTATATTTATTAATATTGTAAGTTCGACGAAATAATTGGAAGGATAACATATTTAATAAATGTCAAATTCGTGCATTTGTAATAAATTGTATCATTGACAATTTTTTATGTAAAAACTAAAAAAGTCTGTGAACTGTTTAATTTGGTTTTTAATACATCATATCTATCGTTTGGGATTTTTACAATTTGTATTGTATTGAAAAATGTAACACATCAAGATTAGAATATATGTGTGTGTAGTTAGACAATAAGCAAGACAAGCCAGTCAACTCTTAGTTGCTTGTAGAGTTTGTATTTTAGTTATCTGTCCAATAGGTTAAGTGCTGTTTGTATTGTATGTCTCACGGGACCGGATTTACAACTTCCTGGTTGGCGGCGGCGGCCACGACTGCCGTTTATTTCGTTTCCGGTACTTACAAAGCAACACCCGCTTAAACGCTTGCCTAAACACTTTGTTAAATATCGTATAAAAAACAGGATTCACCATCGAACTGGCATAGCCCAGCCAAGTGACTAGATCCATGACGCCTTTGCTGATGTACGCCTCGCATGTTGGGCAAATTGATGGCACTAGGTTAAGAGCGAAAAACGGCGTCCACAGTACTACGAACGTAAAGAAAACGACACCTAGCACTTTTGTGGCTTTTTGCTCCAACCGAATAATTCGACCATGTCTGTATGAATTCCTGATCATCACGCTTGATCTACTGATGTTTTCAGATCTTTGCGGTGTGTTAGGACGTGAGGAGTTTGCGGTAGCTGGAAGCCCTAGTGTGGATCCATATCGCGTCATATGTGTCTGCTGTTTAGAAGATCCTAGTATCGGTGTTTTCTTTCGGATTAATTTTTGAGTCATGGCACGCCTCAGGGGTTGATTTAATCCAGCTACTGAAGTTTTTATCAAATTAGACGATGGTGTCCATCGGGTTACCGTATCGACGGTTGACAATTGTTTAGGCGGTGGCGTTGATGATACAACAGCACCTGACATAGAATCTTGGTGGTTCGGAGGTGGTGGCAGAAGACAGATTTCCTCGTCTAAACCAGGTTTGCGTTGATACTCTGCTTTAAGAAGGGTACCTACAATTTTAGGTTCATTTTCGTCACCACCATTAATCTGTTCGGGGTCGGGTTGATCTGTCCTATCACGAAATTCATCTTCGTGGAAACTTCTCATTCGAACCGGTCGGTTGTGTTGTTGGCTGTCAAATCGTCGACGCATTGAATCGTGTAATGTACCTGATCTTTTTCGACGGCGTCGTCGTTGTCGTTTGATACGTCGATTGTGTGGGGTATCCGTTTCTTCAGAGTCTACGGATTCATTGAGATAATGTTCCAAGTCATTTTCACAATTCTCATTATCTCCATCGCTTTTAGTCGAAGATAACCTATTGTTAAACAAATAGGATAGTCATAAGTTTAATTAGCTATCGAGTTTTCATTTTATAAATTAATTAGTAATATAATGAGTTATATTTCATAACAATTTTTAAATATTTACTCATAAAGTTATTAAGTGGATTTGTCCTGGAACGTAGAAATTTTGAATTTAAATCTAATATTTTAATATTTTAACAGGTAAAATTATATGCAATAATTTTGCTGTAATGTTTTTAGTAAAACTTTAAAATTTAATTATTAATGAAAACTTACATAATTTAGTTTCTAAATTTATTTAAAATGTAAATTGTTTTAAGATGATTTTTTTGACAGCATGATAAGCCTCGATGATTTTTCAAGTTGTATGCATGATAGTATGTTATATATTAGATTTATTAGTTAAAAATATTTTATAATAAAGTTTTGTTTTCATACTCAAATATAAAATTAAGTATAACTCTAAATGTTTTAATATATTAATGATAAAATGCTCTCCGAGTTATATAATATTCAATCTTTAATTTGTAGCTAAATGTAATAATTTCATTTTAATTTTAATCTTAGAAGTGAACTACTAGTGAAACGTTTATTCGGTTGTTATAGATTATTATTTGATATAATAGATTTCATGTATTAGAAATTTAGAATTTTCTTATGATAGTTTAGGTTACCTTTGGAAAAAATTTAAGTAGTTAGGATTCAAAAAAAAAA